>NW_026861919.1:25000-311420 GCF_026571515.1 Ruditapes philippinarum | reverse complement strand
CCAAGTACAGGAGCTTAAGGTAGAAAAAGTCTTAACAGTCAAGTGACAACTGTTTTGATCCAAATATCCTGGAAATTGCTTTTAAATTTGATTTGATGATTTCTAGGTTAAGTTCGAATATGGGTCACCTTGGGTCAAAAACTAGGTCACACCGCCCAAATATGGAAAAACCTTTTTAACACTTTAGTGGTCACATTTTCACTCAAGTATAATCAAACTTTGTCAGGATGCTTGTCTAGATAATTGCTCAGACGACATAGAACATTGGTCATCTCGGACGATAAACTAGGTCACAGGAGCTAAATATAGAAAAATCTTATTAACACTCTAGCTTGTTGCTACTGCTTTGATACAAATATCTTGGAAATTCGTTTGAAAGTTTGATTTGATGATTTCTAGGTCAAGTTCGAATATGGGCCACCTGGGATCAATAACTAGGTCACACATTGTTAGCACTCTAGTGGTCACAATATTGATTTAATTGTTATCAAACTTGGTCTGGATCCTTGTCTAGGTAATTGTTCGGATAAAATTAAACATGGGTCAGCTCGACTAAAAACTAGGTCACGGAAGCTAAATATAGAAAAACTATGTTAACACTCTAGTTGCTACTGTCTTAATCTAAATATCCTTGAAATTGGTCTGAAAGTTTTGTTTAATGACTTGTACGTCAAGTTTAAATATGGACTGCCTGGGGTTAAAAACTAGGTCACATCGCCCAAATACGGACAAAAACTTTGTAACACAAGTGGTCACATGTTTGACTCAATCAACATTAAACTTTGTTAGGATGCTTGTCTAGGTAATTGCTCGGATGACTTAGAACATTGGTCATCTCGGATTAAAAACTAGGTCACAGGAACTAAAAGTAAAAAAATCTTAACATTTTTGTGGCTACTGTTTTGATCCAATTATCATCAAACTTGGTCTGAATGCTTGTCTAGGTAATTGCTTGGATAGGATTAAACATGTGTGATCTCGAAATAAAAAATAGATCACAGGAGCTAAATGTAGAAAAATCTTGTTAACACTCCAGTGGCTACTGTTTTAATCCAAATATCCTTGACATTGGTGTGAAAGTTTGTTTTTCTATAATTTCTAGGTCAAGTTTGAAGATGGATCTCCAGGGGTCAAAAACTATGTCACACGGCCCAAATATTGAAAAAACTTTTTTTAACACTAGTGGTCACATTTTAGTCATTCATCATCATACTTGGTCAGGTTGCTTGTCTAGGTAATTGCTCGAAAGAGTTCGATGGGTCAGGTGAGCGATCTAGGGCTATCATGGCCCTCTTGTTAAACGATTAGTTTTACGTTAAATAATGTGTTAATTTTCGGTTTTGGCATATTATCACAATAAGTCTTAAGCATTTTAATTAAGAAGCAGTTTGTATTTACATGTAGCACTGTCAATATTGATTGATACTATATTCCTATGATTCATAGCGTTTAAGAACATGCAAATATTTTTATATTTACATTTGTACAATGAATTTGAAAGCAAGTTTACAGCATATCCCAGGGGTTCATACGTGATGCGCACATCCATAAAATTCTGATACCGCGAACACTTTATCGCCCGTTATTTTGAACAAAAACAAGTCATGTAAAACAATCAGAATAGACTGGAATTTTATTTCTTTTGCAAAAAAGATCCCTTAACTTCTAGTTTTATTATTCCAAATGCCTTGAAACAACTCTTCTCTTCTCTTTCTCGTCAGTATATCACGTTGAATGCGATTTTGATTCAGGATACTGCGACAACCCGACGTTATAATGTTGCAGAGTTAAGAAATTGTCAATTTAACTGAAAGTTATTTCGTTGTAGAACCTATTTCAAAAATATACTTTCAATCTTTTTTTCGTTTTCCTTTGTACGAAACATGTCTTAAAACGCACTTTTAGCGGAAAATAGACATAATGATAAAAATCAAGATACCGGGTACACAGTTATGTGTTATTTATGTGGTCCTAACAAATATGACGTTTGTAAAATTGTGGCTTCTTTCTGAGTATCTTGAAGATCTGTGTGATAAATTACAAAGCATTTAAACGAAAACCCGTGTATTTTTTACTTTATTACATACTCGTGTCACTTTTGCAACTCCATTAAAATGGTTTTGAAATGTCGTGCATATATTTTGACGTGACGACATATACCTTTTATTACATTGCACGTTTTTAACATCACTTTTCATTTGAACAAACATTACTTTCATGAGGTTTGTTTTTCTTGTGAGTAAAATATGGAACATATTTTCACTAAACATGTTAAAAAAACCATATATTTTCACGGAACGGCAAGTGAAATTAATAAATTTTTATCATGTGATTATAATAAGTGAAAATATATAATACCATATTTCACGAATATATTGAACATGTAATTTTTTTTCAATTTTACCTTCAAAGTATAAATCAAAAACAAAAACAATTAAAAATGTTTGCTAAAACTTCCATTTGTTACTCAGTTGCAATTTTACAGCACGCACTAATACATGAACTATTTATATGTGCGGGATGCAGTTCAAATCATAATTGATCAATGCCATCCTGACTGGATCTGTCTTGAAAAAACATATCCAGCTAATTTCTGATAATGCAATGATTTGCTGAGGCTACATATTGCCACAGAACATAATCTGAGAAAGGACATGTGTAGACCCAAAAATTAATACAAGTTTTGAATCCGCTCACTTTCATATTTATTTTTTATATTTGTTTTTTAACAACTACTGATATGGCACCATATTTCATGGGTAAAATGAAATATATATTGTTAAAAATACAAGGCTTATGTCGATTTATGAAGAAATCTTACATTTTGCTCGTAAAAAGAAAGTGTTTGCAGTATTATAAATTCGTTATAAATATTCCTGACTGTTTATATGGCCGTTAATAAATACTTGTTTGGAATATAACCCTCATTTCAAAATTGTCCCCATCAGTACTTTTAGTGCTTTGATTTCTTTTGTGCCTTTGATTTGACGTCAAAGCGCGCACTGACTATAGACTGTGTCTCGCGTGAATATTGTCTAAGACAAAGACTGCGACGTCGCAGAGATACGATGTCTGCGACACTTTCATAAAACGGCCATACGACGTTATCGCAGACGTACGACGCCGACAATAAAATGTCGTAAGCTACGACGGCCCTCTGGTGGCTTGAGTTTTATGTACAAATAACCGTTTAAATATGGCCAAATAATCTGCCAAAATCTTTTTAACTAAGAAGTTATTCTTTAAATATTGAATTTCTCTAGAATAATGTTTTGCTGTCATCAGTTTAAAAAAAACATTGTTTGAAGTAGCACTAGAAGGTAATGAAACACATTGTTTGAACATATCGAGTCTTTATGAACACAACAGACATTGTTAGAAAATTATATTTACTTAATAATATTGACTATACTATTGAGACCATCACGCAAATAAGATCATTTTGCCTCAAATGTATTTGCATAAAAATTATGCCAAATGGTAGGGTGACAATCAGGGCCTAGAAAATGATGAACCTGGACAGTCATTGCAACAATGAATGTTATATACCAAAATGTTCATTAATGTCTGTACATTATGAAACCACCGGCATAAATCGGCAACAATGATGGCGATCAAAGAAATCCAAGATGGCCGCCAAGATGGCCGCCATCATGGAAAATTTTCAAGAAATATTCTTTAAGCTATACTTTTATTGCAAATTTTGAATTGTAATAAATTGTATCAGCCCTTTAGCATTATTTTAAAGGAGCTTGCATAATTTTAAACTTATTTTGCTAGTTTTCTGAATCAACGCAGCGTCAAATTTAAGAATAAAGTGAAAAATCATAGAAGATACAGTTAAAAAAATGTATAAATTGACACCAATCTTATTTATTTTTTAAGTAAGATAGATGCTTTACTTTGATTTTTTTTACATTTTTTTAAATAAATCTTTAGCTTATTTCAAAACCTTTGAAAAACATTATGAAAGTTCAAACATGTACATGCATTTAAGAGTGTAGAAACAAGTAGTAACATTTTTTGTTAACTAAGTTCTTTTATGTTGCATAAACATTGATACATTTGCTTATATAAATGTAAAAATTCAGCAAAACCAAAACAAATATCAGTGGTTCAATTTGATAAAATTTAAAGGGTTTCAATGTCATTTTCTACAGTAACTTTCCATGCGTATATGACACAGTGATTTAAAAAAGATATTGTTATTTATGTCAAACCACAGTCAATGTAACACTTAGTGTATTTTTCTTCAATTTCACTATGGACAACCATCATCACAATTATCATTTGTCTCAAAATTTGTCGACATGGTAAATGGATTTGCCCTTGTAGAACCCCTTTGCAAGACCAGACTGTTATGGTACACGGCTGTTCATTGCCTAAACAAACACGATCATGGCTGCAAAGGTTAGAACAAGTATATACATGGTCACTCAAAAGTTCCGGTACGGCTGAAGGTTGTGTCATAAGCTGTGAATTGTACATTCCTAACTTTATCCAAAGATGATGAAGTGGAGGAATACTTGTTTTCTAAGATGGACGCCATACGAATAACTGAAGTATACATCGCAGTAAATGAAGTATAAAGCTATCATTTGTTGAAGGTCATTTCCCTTTTTTGCAAAGAACCCGGGATGATATACTGTACAAGACACCAACAAACTTAAAATGCAGCAGTGTTAGCATGAATTGGAAGTACCAGATCTTTCCCTTATTAGGTCAGATTTTTAAGATCATTAACAGACTTACACATTACCTAAAAAGCTTTCCTCTTTCCTATGCTACAGAATGATGACAGGTATCACAAACTTAGATAAAAGATAAAACACAGAAAGTATTATACTTCTCTGTTGTGGAGGCAGAACACTGAAATTTTTACTGTATGTAGCGGAATATATCTTGTCAGGTCTCTGTGCATACCTTTACTACCAGTTAAGAAATACTTTCCATATTAAGCTCTGAGAAATGATTTATAAGAAGTACAATTAAATCTGTATAAGAACTAAAAACAACAGGCTTGCTGTACACCTAATGAGGAAGCAAAAGCAACATGCAGAATTATCCTGCTATTAGCTTCTTCATGATTTGAATCTCATATTGGAACATACTCCACACATGAAAGAGTGATTTTTAAAACTGTTCATCTAATCCTCCTGCTGTATAATTAGTGGTTCTCTTATGAGGACAAGTTACTCATGACAGTTTCCAGTGAGATATCTAGTAGAGAATTTTGTAGGTGGATTTTGTCCCCGCCTTTTCGAAGAAAAAAGAGGGATATAGAAATAGGCTCCGTCCGTCTGTTCGTCTGTCACACTTTCGTGTCCGATCCATAACTTTGTCATTTATCAAAGGAATTTAACATAGCTTGGCACTAATGATTTTTATAAAAAGACGATGTGGCATGCGTAACAAACAGACCCCTATCTCCAAGGTCAAGGTCGCACTTGCTCATTCAAGGTCAACATTATCTATTTGAAGGTATATGTCGTGTCCGGTCAATTACTTTCTTATCTTTGAAGGGATTTTGTCAATACTAGCCACAATTGTTAACAATATGTTTCGATGTGTTATGCACAAAAACCAGTCACCTACCTCCAAGGTTACGGTCACACTTAGAGGTTAAAAAAAATAACGGAGTCTGGTATATTTTGTGTCCCGATCATAACTTCTTCATAGATCAACGGATTTTAAAGATACTTTGCACTAATAGTCACAATGATAAGATGATATGTCATGCGTTACACCTGTGTCAGGCGCAAAACAAAAGGTCCCTACCTCTTATGTCACACTTAAAGGTCAAAGATTAACATAGTCTGTGATAGGGTACATTTTGTGTCTCATCTATAACTTCTTCATAGTTCAAGGGATTTTGAAAATACTTGGCAAAAATTGTTACAATAATAAGAAGATTTGTCATGCACAACAGCTGCATCCCTACCTCCAAGGTCGAGGTCACACTTAGAGGTCAAAGCTGAACATGATAGATTTTTAAATTCTTTGTTTTATTTTATTTCTTTAAAAAATTATTGTTGCATCTGCAGATCAACTATTGATCATAATTTTGGACTGAAAATTACCTCAATTTTTTATACCTCAATTTTTTGAAATAGCACAATTTTATGCTTCCTGAGGCAGGGAACATTGGTAACTCTTTTGCAAATTTTTGTTTCTTTTGGATATTTGGCAGAATTACAACTGACTGGAAAGCGAAATATTTTCACCTCGGTTTATGGGTGTTTGGTTTCAAGGCTATCTAAAATATATCTGACAATAACTCAGTTATGTGCAGTGCACTTTGACTATGCAACAAAATGTCTACAATTTATCAGAACGATAAAGCCTAATCTGGTATGTTGTCTTTATCCTTGACTGAGGCTGCAGCAGCTGAACAACGGCCATACTGCAGTATCATCAAAAATAAAACAGTCGGCTATACTCGAAGCATGTGCATTAAACTCATGATTGTTAAATGTTTTTAAGTTTTCAAGCTTTTCAAGGAAATCCGATTTCTGTGTTGACATCATCTGTGTACAAACTCAAAGGAACGGGGGCATTCCCAACGGATAGAACACTGTCAAAAATGCACTTTCTTAAATGAATTTATTGCGACAAGTCTTAAATACATCTTTTCACCATCAATAGGGACAGTTTCCAATCAAAACCTGCCTTTGGACTTTACTGACTTCCTTTAAAGGACTTAAAATTTTGGTATAGGATCAAAGAATCTCTTTTTGGGAGGTTTACAATTATCTACAACAAATCACACTTTGGGTGTAAAGCTCAAAATGCGTTAAAATAAGAAAAGTATAATTGTCAATCTTAGCAAATATACTTGTCATATGTATCTATAATTATAGACGTTAAAATGTGACTTTCTTTTTTAAAACAGCTTTAATTACGTTTTATTGATACATACGACAAGAATATGCGTTTGGATTGACAACTATACAATTTGTTTCAATTCTAACGCATTGTGAGCTCAACACCCAAAGTTTTTGTGCATCAAAACTGTCTCACACAAAAAACAAACAGTATTTCGTTGTCTTGTTTAACTTTTTAGACAATTTAGTAGGTTCCTTTCATCATTTTATGGAAGCACAACACCTTTTCAAATTTTCAAAGTTGAAATGTGACTATCTTTTTTAAAACAGCTTTAATTACGTTTTATTGATACATACGACAAGAATATGCGCTTGGATTGACAACAATACAATTTGTTTCAATTCTAACGCATTGTGAGCTCAACACCCAAAGTTTTTGTGCATCAAAACTGTCTCACACAAAAACAAACAATATTTCGTTGTCTTGTTTAACTTTTTAGACAATTTAGTAGGTTCCTTTCATCATTTTATGAAAGTTCAACACCTTTTCAAATTTTAAAAGTTGAAAAGGTAAACAAAGATAAAGAAAATGGATCGATAAAGGTGTCACTTTTGAATACACACAACATCTTTTTGACTTTATATGGAAAGGCAAGTATTACTGTCAGATGTGTAAGCCATGGCATACTTAGCAATTAATGGCCTTGCAAGAAACCAGTGAGAGAGAGCACAGTCATTATGGGTTAGACCTTGAATGCTTCCAGAGGATTCCAGTGCTTTATTTTCCGTGACTTCAAGGATATAGTCAAACTATACAGAATGAAAACACCCATTACTTAGTTTAGCAACAAACTTGCCTTCTTAACTCAAGTGTAAATCTGTAATTTTCTAACAGCAAATAGGCCTGAATCTTGAATATATTGTTCTAACGGAAGAAAACAAGAAGGGCAAAAGTATTGATGTTGCATACTGATTTCCTTGCCATACCCCATGCATGTTAAATTGGTAAGGAAACCCGTCACAAGTAATCCAAGACAGTGATTAAAGTACTCCTTACATAAACAATTTATTCAGAACATGACAAAAAATATAATTTTCCAAATTTGATAATAATAATTACTTGGTTGCCCGTAATGAAATGATGAAGGTTCTTTTTAAAATATAAAAGACTATATCATACGTTTAGTGTACCCGTGAACAGCCTATGCTCCATTTTATTGGGGGGGGCATGGGTACACATGCAATAAAACTGCTAAAATATAGAAAAGAGGTCAAGATAGAAAAGAGTTGATAAACTTAACATTTCTTTTCATAAATTATGCATTCTAAAATGATCCAAAAGAATTCATATCTTTGAAAATTAAATAAACTTTTCTTTATTTAACTGGAAAAAATATATTTGCCATGAAAATACCAACGTGCGTTTTATTTTTATATTCTATCATGTTCTACGAAAGAAAAACAACGTTAACAGTCGATTATAGCAATGAATATAAAATGTGAGCTTCCATTCATATCCAAAAATCTTCATTTGGTAGGATAACATAAAATTCCTGCAGAACAATTATTGTTAACCCAGTGCTTAAAGCAAACTTTCTTGCGAAACTTCTATTTTATCAACAAATCTTTATAAGAAAATACAAATAATGCATGAAAATTTGTTTTAAATGATATGTTTATCTTTGTACAGTCCTTACAGTGACTTGAATATGTGATAAATATTAAAAATGTATCCAATTATATGCAAAATTTTAGCCATGTAAACTTAAGGGTGAAGTTCAGTATCAATAGCGGCCATCTTGGCGGCCATCTTGGATTTCTCTGAATGCCATCATTTATGCCAATTTATGCTGGTGGTTTCATAAACTACAAGCATTAACGAACATTTTGGTATTTAACATTGCTTGTTGCAATGACTGTCCCACCTACCCTATTTTTTATGAGACTTTTCAGGTCATAGTCACTCTACCAAAAACTCTAAAACAACACATGAAAAATAAACAAAATTATAATTTCGTGGTACATAAACACATACCAAAGAACAAAAACTTAATTTAAAACTTTTCTAGCTTAAGTCTCAAACACTTTTATTAACTCGTACAATTCAATTTACCATTTAATGCATGTCAATTGAAATTTTTTATGATATGTTATGGTGTCATTTATTTTGTTTTCAAATAAATGTTTTTAAACCATATAGCATGATAATTACATTCACGAATTTGTGAGTGTATGTACAGGTCACTATGATACATGAATGATATACCTGAATTTCTTCTTCTTTTATGTCGGTAATGTGTTTGTATATTAAAAACTTGCAAAAAGTGACGCTTCATTAACGTTTATTTTGATAATACTCTGAAAGAGCCACCTGACTACATAAAATGTAAACAAATTGTATGAAAAATATTAAATCCGGTCCATACCTTTTCTCATTTTTCTAGGATATATATTTAAAACAATTATTTCCCAATGGACACACGAGATTTAATTTTTTTATTACTTCGGCCATGATACCTGCTTAGTCCATTCATAAAGTACAGACTGCTTCGGAGAAAGTGTACGCATTATCTTGATTTTTGTTAGTATGTACGCAGTATCATAATGTCTTGTTCTATGAAAGTGCGTTTTAAGACTTTTTTCGCACTAAGGAAAACACAAAGATTGAAACAATATTTAAAAAAATAAATAGATTTTCTACAATGAACCTACTATCAGTCGTCTGAAACCCTCAGTTTAATCGACAGTTTCAATTATATATATATATTTATGTTACTTTAAGCAATGCTTTTACTCATGTGACGTGTTTTTCTTTCTTTTTTATATATATTCTGTATTTCACCTGTCTTATAAAGATCAATGTCCCTCTGATAGAATTATCCTTTAATATCGTGATTTTTACATCTACGGAGTAAATCGGTAAAACAGCTCTGTGTAAACGTTTGACTAGTTCAGGTTTTATCGATTGAATAAAAAGCTACAGTATGATCAAATGGTAAACATCCGCTAGAAAAAAAAAGAAATATTCAAACGACACTATAGCGACACAATTTTGAGAGAGAAAAACAGGAATATAAACCATTAATCTTCCGAGTAAAATATTAAGATTTTAAAACATGTAACAAAATGAATTAACCAAAATTCTCCATTGGCTAAAAAATCGCAAGAAGTAAACATTAGTGTTTTAATTATAAAAAAGTCGTCCATTTTCAAAGATTTTTTTTCAAAATTCAAAGACCAAGATTTTATCGAAAATACGCGGACAGCTCAATTGGTGATTGTAGAGGAAGCCGCATTTGAAACTCCTTTTGCGATTTCAGTTTGAAAACAACATCAGTCAAATTATGTGGGATCCTAAACCACATAGAAACACGAGAAAATGTAAAAAGTAGATGCCTTTCCACGGAAAAAAGTTACTTTTCTAGCATGTAATTCTAACAAAGCTTTTTTTTACTAACGGTATTGTTAAACATTATACTATGTGGACCTGTGCCGAAGTTTGTAGAGCACTCTCTTTTCTTTTACACAACATTTATGTCAGGTTTGGTAATACCTTATTTAAACAGATTATAGAAATTCCTATGGGTACTAATGATGGGCAGTTCTTAAAAGCCTTTTGGGACTGAATTGTCACAATGTTATGTTCTGCCGTGCTTCGTCGGGCCCTTGTAGGTGATTTTCTTGTTGCTCTGTCTTCCTTTAGGACATTGAGTACTTTTGTTATGGTCATTGGGTTTACATGTATAATATATATGTATTTAAACCAGCCATTGCCTTGATAAATCAATCTTTATCTCTCCCAAACCGTAATGATTTCATAACCTCAGATCTCCTTTCCAAATTCCATTTTATTTAGTTCCGCCGATTGTTTTCTCATTTTTTGGCACACGCATTCCATTCAACGCTTTTCATGGAATGGCACTACTGTAAAAGACAAGAATAAAGATCAACAAGGCAAAGGCAACGTTCACAGGACGCAGCCCCCGACACACCAAAGTAGGGCACCCAGAAGGCACCAAACCAAAACCTGGAGTGGACATAAGGGCGGTGAAAGGAGAGGGACATGTAATGTGTGAAATAATATAAACTAAAACGGGCCCATATGGGAATTAAAGGGATAAGGGCTGTAAGGGTGAAAAGGGGAGGGGGTTAAAAAATGGGAGGGGGTGTGAGAAAATACCTACCGTAAACGACAATCCAACAAGGCAGGCATCCCAAAACATGTAAACATTCAAAAACAAATAACAACACGGACATGTAAAACACGTGAAGGAACACAGAGGGGTACCGCCTTGGAACGGTCAATGGTAGTTAAACCATTTGGGAGTTTAAACCGGTTTTAGGCACGCCAAACCTCACTCTTAGCCCCAATATGTTCCTGAATGACATGTAAGTGTAAATAAAATTAATCCCCGCCAAGTGAAATTCTAACAATGGTCATGGTAATATTAGACGAAATGAATAAAACACATACAAAATTATGTAAATATGTAGAAAAAGGTACAGCCTAATGACCATTACCAAAGTATTCGATGCCTTAAAGGAAGGCAGATCAACAAGAAAGCACCTACAAGGGCCCGATGAAGCAAGACCGAAGACGAACATTAAGACATTTCAGTCCCAAAGGGCTTTAAGAACTGTCCATCATAGAGTCTCCAAATTAGTCCGTCTGATGTAATAAAAAGAGGAAAGCGTAGCGTCCAACTGTAAAAGGGTTGAACACCAAGCATGCAGTATGCCTTAAAATAATTGGGTCATAACCTCTTTTAATAAAACGTTTGATAATTTTAGTGAAGACGGCAGAAAAATTACTATGACCCATGATCTTACGAAGTTTGTAAACGACATCCCCATAAAAATCAGAGTTGATAATACCCTGACGGAAAAGAGTTTTCAAATAACAATTAAATTTTAAAACTAAATCTGAATTACGATGGCAAAACTTAGTTAAATATTTACGCAATTTATGATAGCAATAACCTTGTTTAATTAAAAAAATAGAAAATGTCAAAAAACAACAATTTTTCACCAAAATTAGGTGTAAGGGCACGTGTTAACATGGAAAAACCAGTTTATGGATAATTCCAAGGTTTTTCATCATTTTTTTGTTAACCTTTTCCCTTATATAAGCGTGTTTCGACGGCTTTTTGCCCCCGCCTCCTTTTTTGAGGCCTCAAACAGTGAAAAAATGCCCTATTTATGCCCCAAACCCTGTTTTTCGTTTGGGAAATGTTGTAAAAAAGTGACCACTTTTTCGGCGCCGTTCCCCATCCAAATGTTACATCAAGGTGTTGCCACAAGGGGGATGTGCCCCCTTTTGTTTGAGGGTTTGAAGGGTGGCGGGAGTCCCCCTTATCTCCAAGGAAATTTTGGACATGTGACAGGCTAAAAATAGCCTCAGGTCAATCTTAGGGTAACTAGTAACCGACGCCGAAAAGCCTTTTACTCTATCTCAATTCATTGAGAAGTTGCAGCACTTTGAAATCAGTTTTGATGGAAAAAACACTGCAAACTAGTGATTTTTAGCAATTTTGAGACATCCCCCCGTTGCCATGGTAAGGTAACAGGAAATTTACAATTGAGCATGCTGTTACAGAGGCTATGGTCTAGTCAACATCTGTGCCAAGTTTCATTCGTATTGAAGCATTTTTCATAGTTTTATAGCAGTTTGAACTTGTTACAGGAGGCTTTTCAATGAAAACGGCCATTTTTCGCAATATGCTTATGGGGTAAAAGGTTAAGAAGTTTGTTAGTCATAAATAAATTGAGTTCATTAAAATCATCAACACGACTGCACGCCCTAGCAAATCTAATTAATTGAGAAATATACACCCCATATGATGTAGCATGAGGTACATCTCCATCTAAATATGTATAGTTAACAATATTAAAATCAAAATCATCTCTTTTGTCGTAGATTTTTAGTTACTATAGTATTGTTAATGATGGAAATGTTTAAATTTAAAAAGATGTACTAACGTGTGAAGTGTTAGTTTTATTCAATTTAAGTTCACTGGGATATAGAAACCAACTGATCGAAATAAGGATTATTCATGTTAAGGATTTCATCTAGGTAGCGGGAAGTGTTGTTAAATGCATGTATAATTTCCTGTAGGGGAAAGACTTAACATAAAATCCCTCTCATAGTAGTAAAGGAAATAAATCAGCTATCAGGGGTGCACAATTAGTACCCATTGGAATGCCTATTGTCTGTTTGAAAACTGTATTACCAAACCTGACATAAATGTTATCTAATAAAAACAAAAGTACTTTACAAAATTCGTCACATTCCACATTGTATATTGTTTAATGATACCATTGGTAAAGAAAAGACAAGAATAAAGAAAGCCTTCTTTGAATTGCAAGCAAGAAACGTCACCTTTTCTCTTTTAAATGTTTTCTGAATTAAAGATAATAATTTATCATTTATAAGATTGTGTGGCAATGTTGTACATAGGGTAGAGAAATCGTAAGTACTTACAGATGAAGCTTGATAATTCTTAACTTTACACTTATCTAAAATTTCAGTTGAATTTTAAAATAGAAAGATTACTGGTAGTACAAGATGTAGAATTAGCAATGAAGTGGGCTTTATATGGATGTTTATGTAATTTTGGAATTCAGTACATGATAGGAAGTTTAAGCTCTTTCTCATCAACACGTACTTTAAAGTTAGAAATACTACAGTAGCATTCTTGGGTAGTCTTTTATCAAATTTTCTCATAATAATTTGATTGGCCCCTTTTAGGGGTCTTTAAGGCTAAAAATAGAAAAACCTTTAAATGTCTTCTTCTACAGAACTAATTGATGGATAATCACCAAACTTTGTCTGTAGCTTCTTGGGTAGTCTGATATCAAGTTTGCTCATAATAATTTGATTGGCCCCTTTTAGGGGCTCAAGCTAAAAATAGAAATACCTTTAAAAGTATATTTCTAGAGACTTAATTGATGGATGATCACCAAACTTTGTCTGTAGCATTCTTGGGTAGTCTTTTATCAAGATTGATCATAATGATTTGAATAGCCCCTTTAAGGGGTCTCTAGAGCTAAAAAGAGAAAAACCTTTAAACTCTTCTTCTACAGAACTAATTGATGAATGGTCACCAAATTTTGTATGTAGCATTCTTGGGAAGTCTTTTATCAATTTTCATCATATTAATTTGATTGGCCTTTTTTAGGGACCGCTAAAGCTAAAATAGAAATATCTTTAAACATCTATCTCTACAGAACTAATTGATGGATGATCACCAAACTTTGTCTGTAGCATTGTTAGAAACGCTTTTATCAAGTTTGCTCATATTTATTTGATTGGCCCCTTTAAGGGGCCACTAAAGCTAAAAATAGAAAAACCTTTTAACATTTCCTACTGAAATAATTGATAGATTATCACAAAACTTTGTAGCATTATTAGGTAGTCTTTTATCAAGTTTGCTCATATTAATTGGATTGATGCCGTTTAAGCTAAAGCTTAAATGCCCCAGGGCATGGCATTTCTTCAAATTATTGTTAAAACGTATTCTATGCTCAAATTAAATATCAGAAAATATTGACAATGGATAATTTCCAACTCTGAAAAGCAGTTGTTCTTGGTGAGCGACTTAGATGTTCACCACTAAAAGAAGCAGTGTCAAGCGCATAAACCAGGTCTCTAGGTCGAAGGTCAACGTCACATTAAGAGCTTATTGAAAAAAGCTAGTCCGGAGCAACACTTCTACATGCATAGAGGGACTTTAATATACCTTGGGACAAATGTTCACTATTGTAAGTCGGGGTGTCATTTGCAAAATGCAGGTCCTTGCGACCGAGATCAAGGCAACTATCCATATTTGAAAGCGATGTACCTCATGCAATATCATATGAGGCATATATTTCTCATAAATTTCAAAATTCTCAAAGTTTTACCGCCGTAATTCTATTTTAATTTAAAAATTTAATTGTAATTTAGAAACTCGTTTGCGACTAGGTATTAGCAAGACTAATTCCTATGGCGATGTAGTTTCGTAGGATCGTGGGACATAGTGATTTTTCTGCTGTCATCATTAATATTATAAAACGTTTTGTTTTTTTTTTAAAAAAAGGTTTTGACCTAATTTTTTTAAGGCATACCTTATTACTGGTGTTCAATCTTCGCTTGCATTTGGCGAACCAGGTGCAACACACTATGATCGACAGATCTGTAATCATTTCGGACTGAATGGTTTAAATTTTCGTTTTCTTTTCCCAACGTCGGGCTCTTGTATGTGATTTTCTTGTTTTTCTGATTTCCTTTAAAGCATCGAATACTGTTAATGTTCAATAGGATGAATTGTTGGTACATATTTACATGATTATATAATTATTATGTTTTTTTTATTTTGTGTAATGTAATTATGACTATTGCTAAAATTTTACCTGGCGGGGATTCATTTTAATTACACTGTTTCATTGTATAGGAACATATTGGGCTAGGAGTTAGGTTTGGCGCGCCTAAAACCGGCTTAATTCTGCTAAAGCCGAGGCTAGGGGGCGTGGACGGTAGTTTGCAATTGACAGTACCGTCCATGAAAAGGCTAAATCAAACCGAGCCTGCAACATTTTCAATTTTGCCATGTTTGGCTTTCTTCAGGGATTCATATTTTTCTACTTCAAAGTTCCCAGTGGTGTTTCTACTACTGACCGTTCCAAGGCGGTACCCTCTGTGTTCCTTCACGTGTTTTACATATGTGTATTGTTACATGTTTGAGTGTTTGCATGTGTTTGTGATATTTTTTTTATGTTTGCAACAACATAGATCACAGTTACATAATAAGATTTACATATATATAAAATACAGTTTAACAAATTAAAATATCATTTCATTTAAATAATAAATTTAATAAATTAAGTTAATGACTGAAATCAGATGAGGCATTGGATAATATAATTTTAAAAAAATCACATTTCAGATTAAGACTACAACAAGTCAGAATTATAGTTAGCACAGAATAGTGTTTAAAATTACTGATATACATGATATATAAAAACAAAATAGTTTAACCTAGATTTTAAAAGAAAACAAAAATAATAAAATTTCAATACAATGGTTTTGTTTAAGAGTGATCTATGGTTACAAGGATAGCTCATTAAGATGGTATGCTTATTTCCAATGGGGTCCTGTTAACCAAATAGATGGAAACAAGATGAAACCAGAGAGACATTCATTTCTCAAATAAAAATAGACAATGAGATAAACTACAAGTTAATCTTAGAATCTTATTATCACAGAAGTTTCGCATTATCACAGAAAAAAAGGTGGCAAAGTTTGCACTAGATCCGTATTTTAACACTTATATGCTATATTATCACAGTAGTTTTGTATTATCACAGAAAAAGGCACAGGAAAACATAAGATGACTAAAAATATAATAAAGTTTGGCGTACATATGTCGCCACTCAGTAATTTAAAACAATCACTTTGATGTTACGCAGCCCAAATTGAAGCAAGATGGCTTTTAACAGAAGTTTTATATAAAGTTGGATTTGATATACATTTTACATCTGGCAAACTATTCCAATCTTAATACCATTATAGAAAAAAGTGCCATTACATCATTACATGTCTTATTACAATGAGGAATTGAAAAATTGAACTAATTTGATCTAGTGTTGTAATTGTGTATATCAAACATCCGGACAAAGTTTGTTTTCATATAAGTTGGACACTTATTATAAAAAAATAATATGCATATGATTAAGTCTTAGTTGTTTGTACTCTTTTGTTTTACTATTTTCTTTTTTCAAACCAAGCTATTTGACTGTCTTAGTTGATTCAATAGTGTGGCCATTACAAATAATATTGAACTTATTAATGATGCATTATCTTGTTATGTTTTCATAACCGGTTATTAATTTTTATACTCACATCCCAGACACGTGTGTGCCCTCTCTCCCTCCCGGTTTAGCACTTTACATCTCTTTATGTCCATTTAATTCCCGTATGGGCCTTTTTGTGCTCCCCGAAGGGGGAGCATATAGTCGCCGCTTTGTCCGTACGACCTCAAGTGACGTTATTGGGTGAATATCCATGTTCATTCCGTACAGACGGTACTTGTGGGAAAAAAGGTTGCTTATGGGGTGCAAATACGTTTTAGAGATCAAAAGAGATCAAAGGAAAAAAAACATAATGTCAACTCAGTAGGAACGTCGCTTCGTCCGTCCGCTATTTTTGTCCGGGACATAACTCTTAGACTGTAAGAGATATCAGCATGAAACTTTGTTGGAAGATAGATCTCATTGAGTTGATGTGCAGTGCACAAGAACCATAACTCTGCATTGCCAATTTTTTAATTATTGCCCTTTGTTTATTTTTACTATTTGAACTTTGTCCTGAACATAACTCTAAAACTATATGAGATATGAGCATGAAACTTTGTAGGTTGATAGATCTCATTAAGTAGATGTGCAGTGCAGAAGTACCATAACTCTGTCATGCCTTATTTTGGAGTTATTGCCCATTGCTCAATTTTACAATTTGAACTTTGTCCGGGACATTTCTCTATTACTTTGAGAGATATCAACATGAAACTTTGTTGGTAGATATATTTTATTGTGTAAAAGTGCAGTGCACAAGAACCATAACTGTCTTACCTAATTTTCTAATTGTTGCCCTTTGTTTATTTTTACACTTTGAACTTTATCCGGGACATAACTCTAAAACTATAAGAGATATCAACACGAAACTTTGTAGGTCGATAGCTCTCAATGAAAAGAATGTGCAGTGCAAAGAATCATAACTCTGTCTTGCTTAATTTTAGAGTTATTGCCCTTTGTTCATTTTTAATACTTTTCTGTGTCCAAAACCTACTTGGGGAGCATCACCCGGTTTAAGCGGTTCTTGTTTAGTTTTAGTTATCGTTTTACTTATTGTGATCTCTCACAATTTGGATTCCTTGCCTTCTATATGCAATACTGCTGTGGCTGGGGTATGCTTGAGGCTGCCTCCTGTGAGCTTGGCCTTTGCTTGTTGATCTTTGTTTTTCTAAGCCTAAGCGTTCTTTATTTATTCATTGGAAACCGTTTTCTCTACAAGGTCAATGCGATTTTGACCTTTGACCCATTGATCATAAAATCAATATTTAAAGTTCCAAGTTTGAAGTTCCTAGTCCTAAGCGTTCTTAATTTATTGATCGGAAACGATTTTTACCTACAAGGTCAATGTGACCTTGACCTTTGATCCCTTGACAACAAAATCAAAAGGAGTCATCTACTGTTCATAACAATTTCTATACCAAGTTTGAAGTTCGTATGCCTTAGCTTAATTTAGTTATTGACCGGAAACCATTTGGTCTACGGACTGACGTACCAACCAAAAGACAGACAAATGCAAATCAATATACTCCCTCTTCTTTGAAGAGGCATGGTGAAAATAATAACATTTACATTGGATGTAATACATACTTAAATAATTCTATCAAAATATAAAATTTTAGTAAAAAGGCTTTTATTAAGTGCAATTTAATTTTGGTTGAATTATAAAAACACATTTTTTTTAAAAAATTAAGTAAACACAAATACACTATAAGAATTGTTCTTATTGTCTTTTCTATGTAGGAAAATCGTCTTGCATGCAGAAGAAAATGAAAACAGAATTCAATATCAATACCACTCGGATCCACAGATACATCGTAATGTTTTTAACACAAGTGCATTCCACAATCAAGGCGTTGAAAGCACTGAATGAGACGGACAGGACATTGTTTATGAATTACATGTAAATCTTTTATGATGTGTAAATATACAAATTAAACGTGCGTGTGTGTTACCTTTCTTATTTTATTCAATTGTTAGAATTGATTATAATTTCATATATGTTTTAAACCCTCTAATCGTAGTTCATATTTCATACACGAACAGTTTTAACTAGAAGATACGTATAAGAATTACAGCAATCTGAATATTGGTATTACTTTGATAAATTTGGAATAAGTATTTATAGCTTTATTATTTTATTTGCTTAAGTTTTTTTATGCAATATTCTAATCATCATTTTATAAATTGTCTCTTTTCATATGAAAATTACCATGGATATTTACAGTGTTTTCTTCATACCAGAATAATTATTTTGTTAAAGAACCGAAGAATCAGGGTGAGCTTGTGGTATCAAAGGAAGGTGCTCCGTCGTCCTATGTCAGCATTCATCTTCCTATCTGACATTGCTAGACAAATTAACTACAATTTTGGTCTGTGTCAGCTTTGTGAGAGTCACAGTTTGAATTGATAATATCATTTTAATTAACCCATTTAAAGGGTCAAAATAGAAAAATAAGCTTAATAAACGTCTGCTGAACTAATTGATTTGAAATCAAAAACTGTGTCTGTAGCATTCTTAGATAGTATTTTATCAATTTTGTTCTTATTAATTTTAATTGGTGCCTTTTAAGGGCCTCTTCAGCTAAAATTAGTAAAATATTTAATCATCTTCTTTTACTGAAATAATCAATCGATGATCACCATACATTGACTGTAGCATTCTTAGTTAGTCTTTTATCACCTTTGCTCAAAATATTTTGATTTGCTCTTTAAAGGGGTTGCTGAAGCTAAAAATAGAAAAATCTCAAAACGCGATTATGAGTTTTTTCTACTGAATTAATTGATAAAGGTATTAGCAAAGTTATTGATATGCTTTTTTTGTAAAAGAATTATTATATTTAGACAGTTACCTTCATCATGTAAGAATTGTTTTTTGATATGTTCTTTCGTTTACACAGAATTGATAATTTAACAGATGAATAAAGTATTTATGAATATAACCATACCTTATTACCATTTATTTCTCTTTCATAGTATTAAGTACAATTTGTCCGAAAACTTTAGTTAGCTTTACTCCTGTCTTTTGTCAGTAGACATTTTTTCTTGAAATGTTTTTAGAGAAATTCCAAATAAATGTACACGTCTATGATTTTGTCTTACTACATGTTTAACACTCTTTTGTTGTTTTTATTTTCACCTTGTCCACAATGAAGACTTTTTGTATTTTTTTTTTTTGTAAATTTCAATAGCTCTGAAATTTTATTCTATAAATATGTATTAACTAAACATTTGTCCTTTGATTGCCTTGGCCTGAACAAATAACAAGAAGCGTTTTATTGTACATGGAGAAGAAAAACTAGTATCCAGTAAGCACGAGTAGTTTTTGTTGTTGCTTTTTGTTGTTGTTGATTAAGTCCCTTATACAATAACAGTGAACATCTATCTTCTTAAAATAAGATCATACCTTTCTAACATAAATTGAGTCGGTGAAATTTCTATCTTTCTAACATCAGAACATTCCTATATAACAAAAAATGTAATTTGTTTTCAGATATTATAATGGGAAAATGGATGTTGGAACTAAACAATGCAGTTTTAAATGATATTGAACACATTGTCACAAATAAAAAATAAATTAAGGATATAAAATATGAAAATCAAGAAATATTTCGTATGTCAAAAAGGGAGGGTCAAATTCAATGAATCTAATCCCAAATACAAACTAGCAACATATAGAACCACAAGTAAGAGCTCAGCAGAGGACACCAATCAAAAAAAGGAGAGGGCACAAGGGCAATGTAAGGACGGTTACTTGTTTTAAATAATTCAAAATATAAAACAACAATGCTTTCTAGATGTTTATAATTTAGGTAACATAAATGATTTATGTAATGATGAAATACATTTTGTAATATAAGGTTATTTTGGAATTATGTAGATACGAGGACAGTTTATATAAAAAGCATATTTTTGTTAAGAAAATCTCTGTTAAAACTTAAATGACAAATAAAATTTAGTCATAAGAGAATTATTATGATAATAAAAACTCAGGTCAAGTACTTCAATAAAAGCAAAAATGGAACAGCTTAAGAGAATAAAAACCAAAAATTACAATCACTGAGAATAAATAACCTCTATTCTTGTAAGGACATGACTTCTAGGACAATTCAGTTATAAATGGTATAGTGCGCATTTTTCCAAGTTTCGCTTATGGTTAGTTGGAAAATCTCTTTTTTCTATCAACAAATTCGCTGACAACCGATTCAGTAAGTATGTTTACATACATATGATAATAAGATGAATAATTTTGTAATATTGTGTTTAATTAAAAACAAAAAATGACCTGTCAATTTGATGGTTGATAATGTCTTACATGTACGATTACCTAAACACCATTACCATAAAATCTTGGAGTAATAAGCTATATTTTTGTCTGGAGACTTAGCCCCACAATTACAATATGTTACGTTTTAATGATAAATTGTAGACTTGGATGATTTTGGGAAAATGGTCATCCTAAAGGCATTTTTATTTGTTTTGGTCGTCACACCAAACAAATAATGGTAGCGAAATTTCAGACCCTGATGTTCTTATTTGCAAATGCCGAAAGTAGTCAAAACTCCTCGAAGCGGTTACTTCCCTTCATATGTATATTAACGCCGAAAAATTAAGGGGAGATCACTGCGTAAAGATTGTCAAATGACAGGCGCATTAATAGTTCCCGATTTGTCGAAGATTTCTAATATTGTGTTATACTTATAGATATACATGCTTATATTCAGCTCCATGATTATTTACTTCAGTGTTAAACAACAGGTTTACCGTGAACAAAATATATCGAAATTAATAAGGGTTACAAACTCTAAGAATAATATGGTATTTTTAGTGTGTTATCGTATAACTCCCCGTGGTCGAGCGGTTTACACGCTCGCTGTAGAAGGTCCGTTCTTCAAATCCCAGTTCAGGCAACTCATGCTTTTTCTGTTTTTGGGGTTTTTTTTAATTGATTAAGCCAAATAAACATTTAATCAGTGACTCAATTAGTCTTATAGCCAATTTAATATAGTTATAACACTGGAAACAGAATTTGGTGACACTTAACAAACAAATTGGTTTATAATCTCACAACCTTCACCTTTCTGACATTCTGAGACCAAAATAAATTCAGCACCTTCTGTGCTTTGATTAGTACAAGCAGGTAGTAGGGCTTACTTACCCATTTCGAGTACGCTGTATTCTTTTCTTCTTTTTATTTTGCTCTACCACGGCTGTATTTTTAGTCATTGACATTAAACAAAATAAATTTCAAAGTGACCGCCATTGTATTTTTTAATTGTACTTTTATTCTCCCATGGGCGAGATATAAACACATGTATTGACATTTTAATTTACGGCTTTTGATCTGCTGAAGTGTTAACGAAAAGAATGGATGCAAAAAATAAAATTCATTGTGGCAGCCATCTTGGATTTCAAAATGGCTGAAAATTTTCTATGCTTTATACACTAAACAAACGCAAGAAGGCATTTTACTAGACTTGTTTTCTTTTATTAGAAGTGCAGTGATACTGATTAAGACTTACAAGCGAAAACTTTGAAAAACGCCCTTTAAAACTACAAACTTTATGGTGCAAAATGGTCACAATTTATACCGTAATACTATGTAAATGAGAGTCATATTCGCGTTAACTTTGTCATATAGATGTTATTTTCATACTTCTTTACAATACATGTTCTTTAAAACTAGTCTGTCTATCTATCCGTGCGTCCTCTTGTGTCAGTTAGGAGTATTTGCGGTGCGTTTAGATTAATTCAGTATACCACCGACCTATAGGATGAATCATTGGTTAGGGGGACAAAAAGGCTGCTTTTGGATTTGGAAACAATCATAGACATCCGCACTTATCTCTTAGTAAGAACTTGTCCCTGTCTGTCCGTTTTTAATCCCATCCATCTGTCATGTTTCATCATCATCATCATCAACATCATCTCAAGTAATTGCATTACTCCGCAAGGAGTATACTCGCAATCGGGTGGATTTTTAAATATGTGGCACATTGAGACAATGTCATAAGAAACACCCAGGTTTGAAGCTCAACATATCAAGTTATTCCTGAAAGTGCTTGAAAAAATGCGTATTTTAGTATGTTGGATTTTGAAATAATTAAGCATAAATACACGGCTTAATAATGGAATTGGAAATGATGTACTTATGATATGACTATATTATTACTTAGTCTTCAAACTAAGTTATTTTGCTATTTTTTATGTCAATATCAATAGCGCAAGAACATGTACTAGGACGTGTGTTGCCCGATAGCCAACAGCCCAAAGATCAGGGTCATGTCTATCTAGAAAGACAATTTTGTAAATTAATAAAACCGTGGGAGGAAAAAGAATTTTTTTTCTAAATATTTTTACATGTGTTGAATATATAATACTTATAATAAACTTGTAAGTATTCGAGGAATATATTTAAAGAATTTTTGCAATTCTCCCATTGGCTGAACTAACCCATTTAGTAAATGGGAGAAATCTCCCGAAATTAAAATGGTGCGGAAACCTCCCAAAATTAAAATGGGAGAAATCTCCCATGATGGCTAACTTGGAGAAATACCCCATTAGAGCGTGATGGGAGAATAACATTATGGGAGAATTCATCTATATCTTTTTTCTTTTTTTTTTACTTATTGGATCGGAAGTTTAACAGTAAAAGTTTTTCTACATGTTAATATTCGGTTCCGACCTTTTTAAAATGAAATAGGTCCGGTCCAATTAGTTATTTATTTACTCAATTAATTAATTATTATTTATTTACTCAATTATTTAATTACTAATTTATTTATTAGTTAATTAATTAATTCTAAATAAATAAATAAATTCATTCATTCATTCATTCATTCATTCAATTAATTATAAATATATAAATAAATAGAAAAATAAATAATTAAATTAACATATTGATAAATCAATATATTAATAAACTAATGAATTAATACACTTATTAATTTAATAAAGAAATCAATAAATGAATTAATTAATAAATTAATAGATTGATAAATTGATGAATTAATAAATAAATAAATTATTTTTTTAATAAATTGATTAAATAAATAAATTAATTAATTAGTTTATGAATTTATTCAGTCATTAATGTTACAAATGTCCAATTAGTCTGATAATGAATTAAAATATATCTGAAATATTATGATTTCGCTTGGATTATTACCTTAAGTTTCATAAACATTAATAGCGACTGTTTGTTTTTAATCATATAAATATATAAATGTATATTTCTTTCCATTAATTTATAGTATTTGTTCTGTGTAGTTAGTTATTATTTATAGTAGGATATAATTTTATGATTAGTATGATATTTTATCGTGTTATTATAAATGTTTTACTAGTCTCTTATAATTCAATGATTGAATGGTCATGTACTTTTCTGTGTTTTATGATTGCTTATGAATTTTATTTGTATATGTGCATGAATGAGACTTAAATAAATAAATATTATTATACATTGTAGAAATACTCAAACAAATTGTTTAAACAGTATGACAGTCAACTTAATTAATTAATTCTAAATAAATTAATTAATTCATTAATTCATTCATTCAATCAATTAAATATAAATATATAAATAAATAGAAAAATAAATAATTAAATAAAGAAATCAATAAATAAATTACTTAATAAATTAATAGATTGATAAATTTATGAATTAATAAATAAATATTTTTTTTAAATAAATTGATTAAATAAATAAATTAATTAATTGTATGACAGTCAACTGTACATTAAATTCGGGCGGTGTGTGGTCAGTGCAGTTCTAATTACCAATGAGATCAATTATCTTTTATTACCCTTCATGATGGGGCTTTTTCTTAACAGCATAATTATACACACACACAAAAAAAAGAAAGAAAAAAAGAAAAAAACACGGTTTAAAAGAATAATAAAAAGTAAAACAAGAAGAAAAAATGGATGTTGATCATTTGAAAATGAATAGTTCATCTATAATAATGTAAGTTAACAAATTATATATACATGTACGCCGTAAATTGCATAGTTTGTAACAGGAATTAGAGCGTTTAGGATGTTTTTCGTCTGCTTCATTGATCTCTTTCTTTCTTTGTTTACAATCCAGTTGAATAATTGAATGGCTATTTGTGCTAAAAACTGCGTATTTGAAAATCGTGTAGGCACGTTCATTTAGAGAACTTAAATAACAAAAGCATTTTTGTTTACATAAATATAACGTGTACAACACGCCAAATGAAACAAAACAGCATATATTTTGATATACAGAACAGAACAGAACAGAATTTTTATTAACGTATACAATACATGTATCTTGTTAATACAACATCAAATTAAATACATACAATGATAAGCACGTGATAAGCAAACATGTTTTCAGTGTTTCACAGAGAATGAACAAATTATCATAATTGAAATAACTTCAAAGTTGGTGTTTAATGGTTCTTATTACCTTCCTTAATTTAAATCTTTGAAATTTCAGGAGCAATTCGAAAATGCATTGGTAGACATGGACTAAACTTTCTGCAACTTACTACATTTCTTCCTTTGAACAAATATTTTGTTTTTATAATATTATAAAGCATATTCAGCCTTTTTACACCCATATCAGTCTTTCAATTAGAGAAAGATTGTCCACAATATGGCAAAACATAAGCAGCATTATAAATTAACAACTGCTACATGTAGTAGCATTTGTGTCCAAAGTTTTAATACAGTGTGTGTATATATGTGTGTGTGTGTGTGTGTGTGTGTGTGTGTGTGTGTGTGTGTGTGTGTGCGTGTGCGTGTGCGTGTGCGTGTGTGTGTGTGTGTGTGTGTGTGTGTGTGTGTGTGTGTGTGTGTGTGTGTGTGTGGTGTGTGTGTGTGTGTGTGTGTGTGCGTTGGTGCGTGTGTATGTGTGTTTAGTCTATGCTAAATAAGGGTCCATCCTCCTCCCGTGAGGGCATGAGGGCACAAAAGGCAGCTTTCGCTGTCGTGTACGGACCCAGGACATGTCACCAGTCATGCCCTTTAAGAGTTAATTTTGAAGCACAAATTCTTGATAATTTACCTCCATGCAATGTCCACGAAGAATAAGTCAAAGATAAAACTTTTTGATCCAAATCAATTAGAACCTAAATATACAGTAACCTGAGACAATAATGAAAGGTGGTAGGCCTTTAAAGGGCTGTTTGTGAAAGCAAAAGGACTGCCGTTCAAGCCGTCTATCCGTGCTAGGGGCTCACGCAATCTAGCACACCTTCCTTGTCGACGCAGAGCCTACTTTGTAGCGTCACTCTCCTCGGCATTAGTCAGGACATCGGCAGCTGGTTCGCAGTACAAGTTCTGATCTTTTGCGCCATCCAAAGTCTTCAAATCTTTTGCCGATTCCCTGTACCTTCTCAGCGACAGTCACGCTCCGAGGGGATTTGAGAAGAAGTTTGGATACACTGCCTAAAATGACTTCTTATATGCATCATTTACAACTTATTGTTATTTAGAGAATCTAATATTTTTTGAGAAACATCTGTTTCAATTAATAAGATTGTCTTATTTCAAAAAAATTAAATCATATAATATCTATAATCTCCTCAATTATTATAATCTAAACAGAAAATATTAAAATATAAAGTTTGATAAAAAAAAGATTTTTGGAAGTAGGCAGGTAACATATATATTTTGAGGATATATATATTAATAAATTCATACATTGTAATCTCCCTTTATAATATATACACGTATATAAGGATTGTAACTGTGTCTGTGTGACGGTGACCTGAGAAAGGTCAAACCTGCGCTCTGCACATCGTCTCATTATGATTAACATTTTGCCAAGTAGTTTTAATTTATTGCCATCGGTCCGAAAGATACAAACCGGACACCTGCTTACAGACGGACGTACAGACAACCAGATGCATAACTATATACGCCGAAATTCTTTCGGGCGTGTAACAAATTATTGATTGTCACAAACTAGCAATTATTTATCAATTGTATCTGTTGCTGTGTTAAACGGAATTCAGGCATATTAAATAGTACAGGATTGTCATGAGTTAATTATAAAAATGGAAAAATTATCCAAAACAACTATCAAATTTAGGTTGTGTTTGTTTTGTTTCTTTTCTTTTTTTATGCTATAGCAATTGCAAGTTTATGGCAAAAATGAATGCAATATAAAACGTACTCTTAAATCACTTCGGATGGTACTGAACCTCTGTCCAAAGACATCTTTATGTCCACTCTCTCATTATATACTGAAGCTTTGATATTTTGAACATGTCATGTATTTGGATCCGACTGAATTACGCTTTTATTGAACTGTCGACATCGAGTGAACATATTAATGTTTTCTTCTAGGGATCTATTTTTTCTTTGAAGTGGCTTTAAGCTTTTATTTTGTATTAAAAAAACAATTCTGTGTTGTTTTAAACTAAGTATTTTAATCAGTAATTGTATAATAATTCATCTGGGAAAAGTGCATTATGACACAGTTAAGCCTTCTTCAAAAGAGCGTCCTGAGAGCTAACAATAAGGCGTTAGGGACGTTCGTTTCTAAAATAATAGAAGATTGGGAGATGAATCGTCCGCTTCATTAATTTAAGTATAGAGAGCGTATCTGGAGCGGGGGTCTTATTGTTTATATATTTTGTATTTTGATTTGATAAATATACATGTATGAAACGATTTATCTAAAAATAATATATTAACACCAATGCTGCCTGACTCAACAAGTTATCATGCTAGAGAAACTATCTTTGCCTATTGAATTTAAGGAAAATGTTTGCTATTTAAAATCATTTTAGAGAATGACAATTTGGCTACGATCTTAAAGGCGACGTTATTCATAGCTGTATATACATGAAACCAATGTCAAACTTTGATATGCAATTTTATTATTAAAGTGACATTATGCAAAGAAGACAGTGAGTGTACAGGTAAAGATTAAAAAACACGTATTTTATGGAAGCCAATTAGTGCCATTTTGTCTAAGGAGGTTTGTCTTAGACTGATGACTTATGTATTATGCCTTATGACTTATGTCAGATGTATACCAAAAAAGGCGACAAATACACCAGTTTATGTACGTGCAGTCATTGCGGCGTACGGAAGGGGTACAAAATAGTGGGAAAAGAAGACTGCTTTGGTAAGTGTTGAACAGTTTTACTTTATTATATTGTTTATGAAAGGACAACTACTGTACAGGCTTTCTGTAAAATTAATAGCATCGAGACTACATAATTTTATGCATAACAACTTGGATTTTTGATTCAATTGATGACTTTATTGTGTTATGCCGCTCTTAACTTCTTTTTAATGCATTGAATAATGTCCTGTATTTGGTGTTCTTGTTCTTTTAACAGACATATTATTACTTATATCCAGCCCGCTTAGCTCTTTGAGAAGATATTAGTACTGGTACAGAATCCAGGAACACTAGTTATATGACTGAAATACTGTGAAATTGCCTTAAACTGCAACAAAACAAAACAAAAACTTTAAGCTGGAATATTTCTAATCTCGTCATAATTTAATACTTTGGTTTAGACACACATTAATTAAAGAACAATTTTACATGCGTAGCACCAATTGTCTTCCTTAGCAACAAGATAGCTATAGAATCTACCATCATACCAAGAAAGTAGTTGATACCAAACTCCGTCTACGTTCAAGTTTTCATCTCGTATGGCTTAATTTCAACCAAAATTAAAATACCACCTAGTAGTTGAAATATTTTAAAGCAGCATTTTAATACATTACATATAAATATTCAGTTTTGTCTGACATCTTATGAATAATGATTAACATCTTAAAAGCTTATGTACTTTGTATTTCAGATATCTTTAATGAATGTGTTTGCGTTTTATAGCATGTGGCATTGTCTGGGAAACAGCAGGCTGAGCTCGTTTTGGGAGTGACACCTGACAAGCCTAAAACATTGACAGCGCTACAGGAGATACAAGACTGGTATGAGTGATACAATATTTTTATTTTCTGTAGGTTTTACATATCATGAAAGTGTTCTGCTATTGTTTGTTGTAAATACATGTAATATTAAAATATCGTCGCGACACCTTGAGGAGTAACTAAATGTACCAACTTACGACTTCGAACTAGATACACACCCTATCACATTGTTCTTGATTATATTTTCAATGAAATTGAGACAGGCGGTCAATCTATTGATAGCTTTGCATCAATGCTTTTCTTGTGACTTATGTATAATGACTTTTGTATTATGTGTTATGTGGTATGAAATTGACAGTTATATAATATTATTTTGAATTTAAACAAATATTGTTCTTGTTTTATCATTATCATTATTTTATATATTCACATATATGAATTTGATAAAATATCATCATTCGGTACGTTGGGCTTTGTAACACTGCACTTTAGGGTCAAACGCACTTTGGGATTCGACCCCAAAGTGCGTTATGTATTTTGGGGTCTGACCCCAGAGTGCATTGCGCACTTTGGGGTCCAATTTCGAGCCCAGAGTGCGTTAAACAGGTACATATGCATTTTTTAACACCAGACGAACGACCGCACTTTGGGGTCATACAAAATTAATTTTTATTATGTTTTAAATAATATGTTGTGGTAAACAAAAATCAAGGTATTAAATAGACGCAAAACATGTGCCCTAAATTATATTAGAATCTATAGGGATTTAAATGATCTTGATCAGTATGTGAAGAATTTTCATCAAATAAAGAATTTGTATCAATTATTAAGTTCAAAATATATTTTTCTCAAATTTTCCATTTATTTTTAAAGAATGTACACTTTTCATTAACTCCATTGTTTTTAGCTAATTGCATCATTTTTCCGGTTTTTTTTCACATTTTATAAAAATATGATAGTCTTAGCATAGACAAAGGTATAAATTCTGTGAAATCTTAATAAGACATTTCAGTAAAAGGGTGTCTGATAATATGTTGAAAGAGCCATTTATTTAGCTAAATGTGACATATAAGAAACTTGACTAGGTGTAGATGCGACTTAAAGTAGTAGTCCGTTCACACAGTACTAAAAATACCATAAACTATTTAAGGAGTCGCACATTAAGAGAGAAGCATCAGAATAATGTAAAATTCTCACTCGGGTATAGAGGGGATTGTGGGGTATCGATTCCCCCCGAGGGTTAAAATAACGTTTTAAAGGCCCATTATGCTTTTGTTTGTTTTCTTTAAAGCTTTTCATTTTGATGTTCTTTTATAATATAAAAAAACTGACAAAATACATCTTACCAATTACCTGAACCATCTTTTTCATCTGTTACTTTTAGACAATGATGAGTACCTTTATAGTGAATGAGTATCTTATATGGAAGTCAAATACTACATTGTTTTGACTACTTTCATGACAAATAATTTCACATTTATCGTTACTTTATTCAGGTAACAAGCATCTTACAATTCTCTGATACCATTATTTTAATTCATGTTTGCTCTTTCTAAAGAAGTATGTATGATTTCCCATTAAAAAAGCCTCTGGCGAACGGTTGTTACGGAGCTTATAAAAAAAACTTTAAGTTTTTTGATAAGCTTAATAATGTATTTGTAAAAATCACTATTTAAAGTCCGATTGAAAAACTTGATATTTCACCAGAACATTGCAATAGTATATTTATAGTTCTTTGGAAAACAAAAATTAACTGCATTTTATTTCATCCCCATCATATTTTAAATGGGGCTCAATATGGCACCAAAAGTTATCAAGTAAATGACTGACGGAACGGGATATTTTTCGCAGCATCTTTTAATTTTAGGAATACATCCAAAATTTATGTACTAGAGTTCTTTGTTATATGAACACAATTTTTAGATATATTATGTGATAAGCAGGCTTTGATCCCCTTTCAAAATTCCATTTTATTTAGTTCCGCCCATTGTTTTCTCGTTTAGGGCACACGCATGAGTGCAAAGTGCGGTCGTTTGTCTGATGTTTTAAAATGCATGTGTACCTGTTTAACGCACTTTGGGTTCAAACGCACTTTGGGGTCCGACCCCAGAGTGCGTTACGCACTTTGGGGTCCAATTTTGACCCCAAAGTGCGTTAAACATGTACACATGCATTTTTAACATCAGACAAACGACCGCACTTTGGGGTCATAAAAGAAGCAATAAAAATGAATTTTCATTATGTTTAAAATAATATATTGTAGTCAAAGCCAATGGTAAACAAAATTCAAGGTGTTAAAATAGAGAAAATAAGAATCCCTAAAGAAAGTCAAACACGGCACAAGTGAAAATGTTTCAGGCTCGGTTTGATTGAGCCTGTTCAAGGATTTAGAAACATCCGCAGATGTGTTCATAAGGCGGTAATCATGGAACCTTCAATGTGACACATAAGTGCCATTCCATGAAAAGCGGCATATTGTCCTCAAGTAAAACATGCGTGTGCCCTTAACGAGAAAACAATGGGCGGAACTAAATAAAATGGAATTTTGAAAGGGGATCAAAGCCTGCATATCACAGATAAGACGTCAAAAGACAAATTTAAAAAGCAGGCCACATTTCCTAAGGGTGATTCAACAGTATTCAAGTAAGGAATACTGGAACCACCCAGCAAGAAAATAGCCGAATAGAAAGAATTAAATAAGCACAAGCACAACAATAATGTCGTGCTGAACGATCTTTAAGGATCGGAAGCATAACAATAAAACATAATATTGAATAGACGCAAAACATGTGCGCTGAATTATAGTAGAATCAAAATGTAATTTAAATGATCTTCATCATTTAGCGAAGAACTTTCATCAAGTACTAGTAAAGAATTTGTATCAATTAATAAGCTCAAAATATTTTTTCTCACATTTTCCATTTATTTTAAATAAATGTACACCTTTCATTATCCTCATTGCTTTTAGGTAATTGCATCATTTCCCCGTTTATTTATTTACACATTTACAGAAATATGATATTCTTAGCAAAGACAAAGATATAAATCTTGGGAAATCTAAATACATAACACATTTCATTGAAAAAGAAATGTGCCTGATAAAATGTTGAAAGGGTCATTTATTTAGCTTATCTAAGTGTGAGATTTAAGAAACTTGACTAGGTGTAGATGCGGCCTTAAGAAGCAGAAGTCCGTACAGGCAGTAAAACTATTTTAGTAGTCACATATTAAGAGCGGAACTTCATAAGAATGTAAAATTCTCATTGAGGGGTCTAGAGGTGATGGTGGGGTGTCCATCGCCCCGAGATTAAAAAATAAGGTTTTAAAGGCCCATTATACTTTTATTTATATTTCTTAAAAGCTTTTTAATTTTGATTTACTTCTATATTATCCAAAAAGTTATCATTGGCCAATTACCTGAAGCACCTTATTCATCTGTTGATTTTTGGCAATAAGTACAGTCATAGTGAATTAGTATTTTATATGAAAGAACAATACTACATTGTTTATATTTTGCTACTTTTATGACAAATTATTTCACATTAATCACTAGTTTATTCAGGTTACAATCATCTTACATTTCTTTGATACCATTATTTAAACATTATAAAATTCATGTTTGCCCTTTCTAAAGAAGTATGAAAGATTTCCCATTTAAAAAGCCTCTTGCGAAAGGTTGTTACGGAGCTTACAAAAAAAACTTAAGTTTGACTGACGATAAGCTTGATAATGTATTTGTAAAAATCACTATCTATAATCCGATCGAGAAACTTGATATTTCACCAGAACATTGCAACAGAGTATATTTATAGTTCTTTTGAAAAAATATTAACTGCATTTTATTTAAAATGCATCATATTTAAATAATATCAAGGTATTAAATAGACGCAAAAAATGTGCCCTTAATTATAGTAGAATCAATGGGATTTTAAATGATTTTGATCAGTTAGTGAAGAACTTTCATATTTAAAATGGGGCTCAATATCGACAAAACATGATATTTTTCGCAGCATCTATTAATTTTAGAAATACATTCACAATTTATGTACTAGAGTACTTTGTTATATGAACACTATTTTTAAATATTTCAAGTGGTAAAATTAATGAAACTTTTATCACTTGAGCATCAAACAAAGTATCGACCGCCATCTTGAACTCCACTTCGAATATTTCAACGTCGCAGATCGAAAATAAATCAGTACTCAGTATTTAAGCAGAACTCAGTTGACACCTTCAGGACTCTGGAACCCAAAGTGCGTTAATATGTAGCATATTTACGCACTTTGGTGTCAATTTCTCGATTTTGACCCCAAAGTGCGTTGGACCCCAAAGTGCGATGCGAAGTGTAACGCACTTTGGGGTCGGACCCAAAAGTGCGTTTGACCCCAAAGTGCGGTGTTACAGAGCATAAAAATGCGTGAAAACACAATTTCTTAGTAACTTTAAAACATCATTCAAATTTCATAAACTATTATCCTTTGATAACTGACAGAAAGCTAGATAATAAAATCATGATAGAAAGTGATCTAACAACCAATATACAAATAGTTACCCATTCCTTCTACGCAATCAGGGTACTTATTTATTACCCATGAATAAGAGTTTGTAGAAAAGCATCAAGCATAAGAAATCAGTCCTCTTTGCATCAATTAAGGACTGGAACTGTAAATCTGTTTTGTAATGAAAAAAGTTGCATAAAACTTGGAAATATAACTCTATTTACCCGAGGTGACAAAAAAGAACATATATTTTAAAGGTATTTCCAGCAGTGTAAATATGTGATGGAATCTATAAACATAGCACCAAAAAATAGACAAAAAAGTTTTTTGAGACATTAAATACGTCAATAATTTCTGGGACAATATGAGTCAAGCTTTTGTAAACATTGTTAGTCATACAGGTCTTGTAAATGTTTAATGAAATTATATAAATTAAAAAAGATATCATGTAACTTTATATAGTACACTTGTGGCTAACGAACGCGCATTTTTTGGCAACACATGCAGCTATCTCATGATGTATTTAGTCCAAGGCCGTTGTTCGAGATTGCGAAGTTTACAGTAGATATATAGTGTCTGTGAAGACACGTTGATTCAGGAAATATGTCAAAAATCAGTGTGGAATTGCCCGACGGAAAGACATATAAATACATATATGAATCTGGATTACTTTATGAGTAAGTGGGTGATATTTTTTAATCATTTATATAATATATCAAGAGTCAATGATCGCTCAAGTAACCTTTTTCTTACATATGAGTTTGTTTTTTAACAAAACGGTAAATTAAAACATTTGTGAGATTTCCACCACATTAATTAATGATTGATCAGTATGTTTGTTTAGTTTGCTTTAAAGTTTTTAACGCAATATAAGTACATTGTAGATAATGTGTTGTAAATGTCAACACAAATGTTGAATCGAGAAAATCCTGCAAACAAAATTGAACATATGGAATAAATATCATAATAGATAAATCAATATTGTATATTTATACCGTGTGTGTCTAGTAACGCCGGAATGTGAAGCTAACGCACGATTCGTGCAAAATGTAACGCAGAATTGTGCAATAAATGACGGATACCTGACAGGATTTCCAACGCGGTAAGTAAACTGGCAACAATATTTTTTATTAAGCAAATTGAAAAAAAAAGGAATAGCCGCATACGGCTGCTAAAAATCACACTCAAAACGACGATCAAGCCAACATTTTCACCAGTGAGCAATTTCGAAATAATCTTGATGAGGTATAAACATATTAAAGTCTTCGCAGCCGTATGCGGCTATTCCCTTTTTTAGTTTAGTTAAATAAAGGTCGTATTGACCAGTTTACTAACCATGTTGGAAATCCTGCCAGGTTTCAGCCATTTATTGCACAATTCAGCTTTACTTTTGCACGAATCGTGCGTTTATTTCACATTCCGGCGTTACTGGATATGCTTATACTGTTTTGCAGGCAAATCTAGTTTTATCTTGCTTAATTTCAGTGAGTCAGTGAGTTGATTTTGAATTTAGTGCCTGATAAAGACCTAAAAACGCAAATTGAAAATATACTTAACCTTGATATTCGAGAAAATGATGTTTATCTGGCGACCTTTCCGAAAAACGGTAATATTTTGTTTTTGCTCTTTTTGCGTGAGTAAATGAACTTTTATAGGCTTTACAAAATATAAAGTATTGTTGTGATAAAATAATGTTTTGTAAATAGTTAAAATGTATTCATTTATTTATTATAATGAATGTTCTCTGCAAGATTTCAGTTTTGAGTTTATTTGGAATATTTAGGTCAAGATAAAGAACGGATTTTTTTGGTTTATTATAGTTTTCGGAAGGTTTGCGAAACACCTGGATGTTATAAACTTAATTCAGTAAATGTGGTTTAAGTTTTGCAAAATGATAGCTTGATACAGTTATCATGTTTTCTTTATATAGAGGATATTAAATGAGTGTAGGTTTAATACTAAATTTATTGAACGTGTTGAATAAAATCATAATATGCGAGCCTCTGGCGAGCACAATATTGTTTTATTTAATTAGGTATTGAATCTACACGAACATGATATTTTATTTATCACATAATTTAAATAAGAAAAAGAGTCATTTTCCATTGACGTATAGAGTGACGCTAACAATTGCACGCTTTAACTTAGCGCATATGACGTCATTACACTAGTGTAATATCGTTTTTATTAATTAAATGGCTTTATCAACACACCCGTTCCGAGTTTGCGACTCCGTAAAAATGGTATTGCACGGCCGTGCATATATATTGACGTTACGCCATTAGCGTTATACAAACATAGTGTAAAGACGCGTTATACTATAGGCGCGTCAATGAAAAATGACTTATTTCACATTAAACGGTCTTTATTTTGGGTATGTGATAAATAGAATATTAGATTCGTGTAAGTTCATTACTGAATTTATTGCACTCGTTGAATAAAATAATATTATGCTCGCCAGAGGCTCGCATAATATAATTTTATTCAACTCGTGCATTGAACTTACACTCATTCAATATCCTCTATTTATTACACTCATGCACTGCGGTTTATGTGATAAACTCTTATACTTCTAGGAACACACTGGGTATGGGAAATTTTGGGTATGTTGAAAAATGGGAGATCGACGTACGATACGAAAACAAAACAATCAGCAACATTGGACTTTCAGTCACCAGAACTTATCGGAAATATTACATCACCAAGGATCCTGAACTGCCATTACCCGTGCAAACTTACACCGAAGGGAGTATTCAATAAAGGAGTGAAAATAGTTCATGTTATGCGAAACCCAAAAGATGTAATTGTATCTTGCTATTATCACATGAAGATAATGGCTGGTGAACTCTTTCAATTAAGTTTCCAAGAGTTCCTTCCCTTGATGATTGGTGACTATGGCACATGTAGGTTTGATTTCTGTTAAGTTTTTGTTTAACGTCGCGCCAACACTGTAAAGATCATAATTATGATTTACCAGCTTTATTAGTGGAAGAAGAAGGCCTCATGAACCACTTTGTGTATTATTTCAGGCACAACGGACACGTGAGTTGTACCACGGACAGTGCGTTAATTAATTGAATAGTTTCCGAGCATAAAAAAAATTCTAAGTCGTGAGCTTGATTCGAACACACAGAGATGAGGGCCTAGTTGTTTGAAGTAATCGACCTTAACCACTCGGGCATTATCGACTTATTATATCTTTTTGATCCTTTTTCAAAACCCGCATATTTTATATTAATATATTAAGAACAATTTAGAACAAAACTCTGTAGATGATGTGACTTTATTCTTTTCAGATTTTTTCTACCCATGGTTCAAATACGTGAAAGAATGGGAGAGATTTTCAAAGAAACATCCAGACCAAATACTTAACATATACTATGAAGACTTAAAGGAGGTATATTAAAATATATTCCTGTAAATTTACTAGGAAATCTGGTTTGATAGGTTAATATAAATTGCAATTATAGAACTAAGTAAGTTCTTTAAATATGCTATTTGGTGTTACACAGTGTGAAGAACAAAAACATTTTGAAGTCACAAATGAAAAAGATAAAACACATATTCAATGTAAGTATTCATTTTTTTTATTTGCCTCTTATAGCCATGACAAAATACCGCATAATAAAGACCTAACCGAAACCGTGTAGTAACAAGCAAGGAATTCCGTTCAAACTGTGCTACCATCAAACCATGGAGACAGATTTTACTTTGATTAATTATTCCTTTATTTATATAAAAAATCAACAGAGTGAAGCTAATTGTCTGTAAGTTTTCCTTTTATAATGCATCCATGCTACTTAAATACAACTTATACACAAAATTATAATCTGATTTTTTAATAGAATTCCGTCCGGGAAATAAAGAAAATGGACACATTTCTTGGAACGGGACAAACTGGTGATGTTATCAAAGAGATAGCTGAAGCATGTAGATTTAAAAACATGAAAAAAGCTGATGCAGAAGTGAAGTTGCCCGAGGAGTTCATGATTAAAGCAGGAAGACCATGTTTGTATAGATTAGGTATCAATCATTGCTGTTTAGACAAACTACATCAAAATTTGTTTCTTTATTTTTTTCATAATGCTTTTTGGTCGTCATTGGTTGCTTTTTTATAATAAAATCATTTTATTAGTTGATACATTAAAATTTGATAATAAACAATCATTTTTGTTTTTCTTTTTTGGTTTTCTTTAAATACAATTGTATCCAAGTTACATGTAAGTTAAAGAACCTGTAACACAATTTTTCTATAGTTTTAAATCATAAATATGATGCTCTTATTAAGATTTATCAAAATTGTAGGTTCCAATTTAAAGCATTATTTGTAAAAATATTACCGAATTTAACATTTCATGTAAATAAAGGGAGGTAATAAAAGTTTTATTTTCTGTAAAGTTTAAGTCAAATTATACAATAAGAAAAGAATGCATAAATTTTAATGATTACATATAATATGCACAAATATTTGCAGTACATATTTTACATATTCTTCGATGTTTGAAAATTGTTTTCTTTGCATAATTATGTACATATATATAATTTCACTTAGTACTCTTCAAATTATATTGCTGTGTCGCTTGTTACTGTGATTTTTTCGTGTTTTTTTTTTCTTGACCTTAAACATGCAATATTCTTTAATTAAAATATTCCCGTCTGCTGTAGGACTGGTGTAAAATCAAGTATACTAAGTGAGAGCTTCCAGAAAAGCTTAATGTACGATGGCTTGGAGATTCACGTTTATCATTGGAAAGAGTTGAAGGCAGCACACTAGCATTTTTGGTTAGTTTTGTTCATTCTGACAGAAAACATTACAAGAATTGGTTAAATCCTCATTCAAACATTTTTTTCAGGTGAAGTAGGTGACTGGAAAAATCACTTCACCCTTGAACAAAATGAGCAAGTGGATAAATGGATTGAGGAGAATTTGATTGAAACAGAACTTTCGTTTAAATACACACTTTGAATACAAAGAAAGGATATATAAATATTTAAGAGATGTACATAAAACAATGATACTTTAGCTTTTAAAAACACTGTGTATTTTTCTTACGCGCCTTACAAGGACTTACAGATATCGATACAAAAAGAGAAATAAAATATAGCAATTATTGGAAATGTAAAATTTCTCTTTAAGAAATAACTAATCTAAAAGCTATAACCTAATCTAAAAGCTATAATAACAATTCGTTTTTTACAAGCATTGACTTCTCTATACATCATATAAATGTATATAAATATATAAAGACCAATGTAACAACATTACCAGTGCATTGGGGGGGGGGGGGGGGGAGCAAAAATAATGAATTCTATACTTGATCATTTAGGACTTAATGATATAAGATTGTTTTATGATACCAATTAAAATTGTTTTCATTTAAAGGAGTAATTTATACAAGATTTGTAGAACGATTTTTGGCATGCAGTTAATGATTTTTGGCACTGCCAAAATTGGAAAGCAATTTTTGAACCAATATGAGAAAAATAGAAATACGACTTAGCTCTCACGATATTAGCTTGACTTTTTTTTTACTTCTATATATATGCGTTTATGTAAAAATGTGTGTATATATATAGGATATGGAAAGGATTCATACTTTGACAAAACTAATTTGACAAGACAGACCGATTAAATTTATAAAAAGGAAACGTTAAGATTTGTTCAAACATTTCTTTGTTAGAAAAAGTAAACCCCGCCCGGCGCGGCGATACATGTACTACGACAAACTCCTCACAGCGGTTACGTCACGCTTTGCTACTTTAACCACTGCCACCACTGAAATCACGTGATGATAGTTGTATCATGTGACAAAAACATGGCGGCCAGTTTCAGAACGCCAAGGATCCCATATCAAACTGGCAGATTTATAATTACATCTTTACCAGACAAAATAAGTTCAAGACACACAATTTGTTATCACTTTAAAACAAGTGCCGGATCAAATCTTTTTGTGCAATCGTTCAATAACTGTTTATATTCTGCCATTGTTTACTGATTGTTACTATGCATACGGTGTCACAGTGAAAATATCTTTCGTTATGTTTACAAAATAATTTTTATACGTATAATTTTTTTACTTTCTTGTACATTAAGCATAACTATTTAACGAAAGAAAACTAAAATGATATAAAGTATTCTATTTTAAAATTAAAAGTGAAAAAAATATATCCGGCTATATTCGACCGAATTTACTTGTGGTGGCAGTGGTTACTGTACAGATCAGGGGAAGTAACCGCTGCGAGGAGTTTGGTACTACGACCTTTGAAGGTAACTAGGGTTTGACTTGATTATTAGTCTTTACAAGAGTAACTTGCCTTAGTAGTCAGTCTATTTTTAGAACAAACACGGAATAAAAAGAAAATGTTAACAGCGCATAAATTGGATGAAAATTCTTCTATTTCTTTGAAAATTGTGAAATTACAATTGCATGTACTGAATTTATATCAAAACTTAAATAGAAGAAATTGTAGAGATTTCAGTAATATTATAATAAAAATAGGCAAAGAATCAGTATAATTAATGTACTTGATATCAAGTGTATGTATATGATAAACGAATAGCTGTAACGTTTTATTTTGTGTGGTCGTATAAAGTCTTTGGAAAATGTGTAGATCTCATACTTACCTGGTACAGGGAACACCGTGATCTGCAAGGCGGTTTCCCCAGAAAGAGGCCCTTCCATTGCACTTCGGTTGGGCTGACGCCTGCGATAGCCCCAAATGTGGGTTACTCGGGTACGCAATTTATTGGTGTGGGGACTGCGTTCGCGCTATCCCTGAATAATTTCATTTGTTATCATCATAGAAACAAGAGCTGTCGGTAGGACAGCAACGCTCGACTATTCTTAGTGCTTGATAGTAAAAAAAATGCTTGATACAGTTACCTCCTCCTGTTTACAGGTTGGGGTCATGATGGTGAACAAGTGTGCAAAGTTTCAAAGCCATATGTCAATGGACTTTGAAAATATTTGAACTATTAAAAAAACTTAAACGTAAATTCTAAAATCGAAAAAAGGGGCATAATTCTGTCAAAATGCTTGATAGAGTTACCTCCTCCTGTCTACAGGTTGGGGTCATGATGGTCAACAAGTGTGCAAAGTTTCAAAGCCATATGTCAATGGACTTTGAAAATATTTGAACTATTACAAAAACTTTAACATAAATTCTAAGTCGAAAAAGGGGCATAATTCTGTCAAAATGCTTGATACAGTTACCTCCTCCTGTCTACAGGTTTGGGTCATGATGGTGAACAAGTGTGCAAAGTTTCAAAGCCATATGTCAATGGATTTTGAAAATATTTGAACTATTACAAAAACTTTAACATAAGTGGTTACGCCGACGCCGACGCTCGGGTGACTGCAATAGCTCTTCTTATTCTTATCGAATAGTCGAGCTAAAAAATAACGTGATCTCAAACACCAAAAGCAGCAAGTGTTGTTCCCTGTTGAATCTGTAAAATGCCTTAAACAATATTATAATACAAGAAAAGCATTGATGCAAAGCATCAAAGGGCGTCCAAGCAAGAAATGCAGCAAGTGAAGATGAACTAGTACACATATGATTATAAACTACCAGAAATGTATATCACTTATGAATGAGCGGACGAAAGACATTGTTCATTATGAACTTTGATTGGCATGCTAGAGATTAGAATATTACTTGTTATTTCTTTATGATCGTGGTTATTAATAGCAACGGATATACATGTATGCAATCATTTACATGAACAGAACAGAACAGAACAGATCTTTTATTTCTGATTTGTACATAGTACATCATCATATACATAACATAATAATATTTGAGTAACATGTAATTTTCAGTGCAATCAATATAAAGAAATTAATACAATAAATAATATAAAGAGATTAATAATTGTAATTGTAACAATTGTCATTGTTCAGATATTTGTTATTAAGCCTCAGTTAAGTGAGGATGAACATATTTAAGAAGAAAAATCAATATCAAAACTAATTTTTAATCTATCATTAAACTTTATTTTTAATAAACTAAATTTTTATCTATCATTGAACATTATTTAACACTGTAGTTCTAATAGTCATAGCATTTTTGTAATATAGTGCTAATTTACATAGCTCATTTCTATTAATACTTTGCAGCAATGCAATAAATTTGTACATACTTGGGTTAACAAAATAATATCTTTTAATATAAAGGGTACGAATACTTGTATAACATGGACATATAAGAACAAAATGAAATTCATCTTCTAAGTCTCTTAAAGAACAACATTGACAATACCGTTCATTTCTTTGTATTCTATTTCTGGCATATCTACCAGTTTGTATTCTTAAGCTGTGTGCAGAAGTTCTTAATCTAGTAATAAGTCGTCTCAAATGATCAGGCAATATATCTAAATAATTTTCGTAACAAAAACTAATTTTACACACATTATATAATTCCAATACAGAACTTGTTTCTTTAGATACATGCCACCCCTGTATAAAACAATCAATTATTCGTTGTCTAAATATCGGGATAAAGTTTTTAAATACAATATCATGTGGGTTATTCCAAACATCTGAAAACCATAGTCACACAAAAGCTTTTTAACATAGGCTACCCAGTTACATAATCCTTTATTACAATCATTTAATGATAGCTGGTAAACTGAGCGTAAAATAATATTGTCTGTGTGCAGCAACTTAAACCAATATTTAACAATGCGTACATAACGGGATATGAACAAAGGATATCTTCCCAACTCTCCATATACACTAACAGTACAGGTAGTATTTCTTACTGACAACATATTTTTACAAAATTTTAAATGTATTCTTTCAATTTGTTTTGATTTTGTAAATCCCCATATTTCTGACGAATAACTCAAAATTGAGCCAACAAAAGAATCAAATAGCTGACATAATAACTTTGGTTTAAAACTATACTTTTTACAATTTAAAAGCAAAACATTAAGCGCCTTTAAAGCTTTACCTACAATGTATTCCTGATTTAAAGTAAAATTTCCGGTGTAATTGAAAACTGTTCCTAGATAATTAAAATCATTTACTACTTCAATATCATTACCATCATATGTCCAAAACTCATTTCCTAGTAAACCGCCTCTTTTCCTAAATACAACAATTTTAGTTTTATCTAAATTTACTTCTAATCCCCAACTTTTACAATATTCATATAATTTATCTAAATGCATTTGTAATTCTTGAGGCGATTTTCCTAATACAACCATATCATCAGCAAATAATAGTAAAAGTAAGATAATTTCTTCTATATCAAGTCCAGAACTAATGTTATCTTGTAAAAATAATTCTAGGTCTTCTACGAACAGAGAAAAAAGTAGTGGCGACATTATCTCCCCTTGTCTTACCTTGAACTTTGATTGGCATGCTAGAGATTAGAATATTACTTGTTATTTCTTTATGATCGTGGTTATTAATAGCAACGGATATACATGTATGCAATCATTTACATGTATAATCCATATGTGTAACGCATGATCAACACGTACCTGGCACCTTGTAATTGTCCCTTATTATGTTATCGCTATTAGCGAAGACCCCCTCTTAAGGTATCTGTTCACACTTAGTAAAAATATGACACTGGTTATATTACCATGTTGATCATGTTGAGCATAATTGTTTATTATACAATAATTGTAATATCTATTAATTTTAAAAAAAATACAAATTTTATGAATATTGTTTTCTTTTCTTTTTTGTGTTTTATGTGCTATTTCAATACTGAGTTTTTACTACTCTTTTTTTATTAAAATTGTAAAATAAATTTTAAGAATTCGATTGTCATATTGACCGACGATTATAAGTAACTGGAAAAAAGTCAGTAAATTATGGTTTATCTTTCAATATATAATATTGTTTATTCTTAAACCATGTACATGTACATTTGTATTTTTCTTTATCATTTTTTAAATTATCAATCAATTGAATAATTCATTAAATCTAATTTGTAACATTGAACAATTCCTCGCCATCTTTACTAAACACGGATAACAAATTAAATAAAATGTTTCAAAGTTGATAATTTATTACATGCTTTTCGGTGGTTTATAGAAATATATCAGTGATATAAAACTGGTAATTTCACTGTTTCAAAATGATAAATAAATAACCCCGAAGAGCGCGATTTATTGACGGATTTGAAAATGTTTGCATTGCGAAATTCTCCAGTTCGCTATTCAGTGTAACATATCGCGACATTTCATTCTTAATTAATAATCAAGCACCCTCATACCGATCGGAATGATCGGCTTTTATTATGACCTAGAAGTTGCTGTCGCCCTTTCACAAAATCTGATTTCATATATGAAGTTTGTTATTATTAAAGTAAAAAAAAATCTGTATATTTTTTTAATTACCATTTTTCATTTTTTTGGCTATTATTGGCTGTAACTTTGTTATTTTTGAATGGATTGTGTTCAAACTTTAACATAATAATCTTCAAGGATAGCCCTTTAAAATAACCAGACAGACCTTGACCTTCACTTATAAATGACCTTGACTTTGAAGATCAAGTTATTGAAATTTTCATTTTTATGGCTGTAACTTTGCTATTATTGAATGGATTGACTTCATTTCTTAAGTACAAGACCTTCATGTTTATCAAACTCAAATTGACTTTGGCTCTTTTATGACCTTGACCTTGAATGTTAAATTACTGAATTTTCACTGATTTGTGCATTAAGTGACCATATATATTTATTGGTGTGTATGTATACAACAATTGTGCATATATATAAATGCGTATATATATATATATATATAAATGCGTAATAAATACGGTGGCTCTTGTTAAGGTAGAAACAGTAGATATAGAATGCTGACAGAATGACTGGAAGTTGTAAAATATGTTGCTAAAACTTAATTGAATATGAATATCATGTTGCTTTATGTAATCAAATATACAGAGATCTAAAATAAAAAAATCTTGGCAGAGGCACATTGCAACGTGCACAAAATTTAGTAAATTAATGTCTTCTAAGAATAGCAAAACAACATTAAATCTGGTAAAATCCGTTACGAACGCTATATCTGTAAATACAATTTCTCATGATATATAAGTATCTAATGATCGTAAATATTATTATGGTACATAAATGCATTAGTTTGTACTTAAAGTGCATGTATTATTTTTGTCATAATGACATATTGTGAAAGATACAGATAAACCTTGATTTTGAACTTTGATTTTTATCTTATTACTGTCTTGTCTGTGGTACACAAGTTCTTTAACAAATGAATTTCCAAAATGAATTAAATATGTATGCCTATATATCAACATGTGTCCACTTTCGTGAATTCAACAATAAATGCACAAGAAATAGAGAATATACCGTACCTTTAGGCAAACAAGCTTTGCATTGCTATTTATAACCTTAATCTTAATATTTAAGAGAAAATAATCAATTACCTAAATTTGAGTTTTCCATTAAAGGGAAATAAGAATGGTAAGACATGTTATTATTGTACTAATGGATAAATAGGTAGATACATACTTTTATTTCCTCCAATATCGTGTTTCAAAATTCTAATAAAAATGTGACTTGCTTTTAAGATTGAATAATATTTGATCAAAGACATAATAAGTAGACGATCTTGTTTGGAACGATATTGTTTTGAAGTCGCATGCCTCATGATGAGCCAAATTGTTTCAAAACAATCAACCTTGAGAAAAATGCTATTTAAAGGAAATAAAAAATATTTGCAAATTCAAGAAATAATTTTCATGTTTTATGCAAATAATGATTCATTTTGGAGTATTTATTAGAAATAAACAAACTTGTTTATTAATTAGGAGAAGAACCTTGCTGAGCTGTGTCAAATGTTCTGATCTCTAGCAGGAAAATTATGAAATCTGCATGGAAATATTTTCAAACAGTGTCCGGTTGATGGTCTCCCTAGTATGTCAGCAAGTTTCGTTTACATAAAAATTATTGTGAAACTGACAAGTATCTGGTATTATCAAATAGTATTAAAACAACTGTTCACCCTTTTATAATATTTTGCATTCATCGTAGGAATATTGATTTATTATATTAAGTCCGACCCCGATAATTCGTAGTACTGGGACTGAATATTTACTTCGAATAAACGATGACTTCGAATAGTCGGAATCCGAACATAGTGATAGACGACAACGACTCAACTTTGACCATATGCCAATCATAGCAAAACTACCGTTTACAACACATTTGCTTCCGGTAAATATTAAAGTCTGTATTGACCATATGATCTGACGTATCATAAAAATCTGGAAACAAAGTGATCCCTCGGAAGCATAAATCACAACAAAATTACATGAAAATTGCAGACTCGGTTTGATTGAGTCTGTACATGAGGGATAATGAATAAGTGCAACATCCCTCACGCCCTCTAGCTCCGGTTTGAGCGGTACTCAATTCTCAACACTTAAAAGTGCTGGACTCAATGATCCCGAAAGACCAGAAAAACATAACAACACTGAAGTGAAGAACGGGGCAACGTAGCCGCGAGATACGACTACAGCTTTTATATAATTCCTTCTGGAGATCTGTTTGCCAACACGATATTTACATCTTAACTTGACACATACACTCATACATACATGTTATATCGTTATAACCTTCAAATGCAGCATAACGTTTATCTTCAACGTTGATATGAAATAAAGTCCGCATATTTATCAGTTAAACATGTATAAATAAAGTCAAACACGTTTGATATATTCAACCACCTATAAATATTTAAGAATATTATTTTAACTTGACGATATAACTTTGAGTTCAAGGGCATTTATTCAATTAAATAGGGTAAGTTTCATATATAATTTTGAGTTTAATGAAAATTTATAACAATAATGCCATAATCTCAAAAGACAATTTTAAAGCTATCTTTTTGCTGTAATCAAACAACGTACTATATAATTATATATATAGTTATATATCGTATTTCTTGTTATATATTTTATACTATGTTTCAAGTCAACATTTAAAATAATATCAGTTTGATACTTGATAAAGTGTGATTTCGTGAATGTAGCAATTATCTCGTTCAATTATAATTGCATTTTTTATTTTTTCTATTTCATTGCAATATTGAACGTCGGAATTTCCTGTTATAAGTGTCAAAATACCGTGTTAAACCCGGTGCTAGAGGGCGTAAGGGAGGTTGCACTTATTCATAATTCCTAATGCACACACCTATTCAAACTGAGTCTGTAATTTTTATGTATTTTTTATGTAATTTTGCTGTGATTTATGCTTACAAGGATCACACTTTATTAAGATTTTTTTCCTATAAAAACCACAGATAAAAGACATTTTAGTGGGCGGAAAACTTACAATGATAAAGATTACCACAGAACTACCTAATGGACGTAAGGAAGAATACATATTCGCGGACGGAATCAATTACAGGTGAGTGTTATAATGACATACTTGTATAATACATAATAATTAACAGTGCATGTTAAAACGATCACCAGAATCCTTCCAAAGACAAAATGGTCTTATTTAAAGTAATCACAGTTAATTTTTAAATTTAACTTTTACAGGACCATCAACATAAATTTGTTATTATGGTATTATTATGTTGTGGGTATTGACAGAATTTATCTTATTTTTTAAGAAATAATATATCCCAAACAGTGATTTTATCGCTGAATAACATCACTGTTTGGAGTTCAGATGCAACGAATTATATCACGAGGGCGTAGCCCGAGTGATATAATGATGCGCATCCGAACGACAAACAGTGATGTTATCAAGCGATACAATCACTGATATATTATTTCGATTCTAATACGACATCAACAAATAAATGTTGCTGTACCTGATATTAAGCAAAATTGCGCCTGATTAGTTTCCGTACTTATTTTCAGCGCGTCACATTTTCAGTGGCTACGTCACGTGTATATTGATTACGTCACATATCTAAACATAGAACGTCAAACAGTGACTTTATAGAATATTCTAACACGACCCGAAATTTTTCCCATTGAACATAGAAGAACAGAAAATGTGTGTTATTATGCAACAGATGCACAGTTTGACGTTCTATATTTAGACATGTGACTTATCATTATACACTTGACGTAACCATTAATAATCCGACGCGCTGAAAATAAGTACGGAAACAAATCAGGCGCAATTTTGCTAAACTATCAAGGACGGCAACATTTATTTGTTGATGTCGTGTTAGAATCGAAATAATATATCCAAATCAGTGATTGTATCGCTTGATAACATTGCTACGCCCTCTTGATATAATTCGTCGCATCCGAACTCCAAACAGTGATGTTATAGAGCGATAAAATCACTGTTTGGGATACATTATTTCTTAAATAACACACACTGTCGGTTCTTCTATGTTAAATAATAAAAAAATACGGGTCGTGTTAGAATACACTATAATAACTTTTAATAAAGTAACATTTTTTTTTTAATTTTAGCTTCAGCTGAAAAAGCAATTACTCTGATGTGTATAACTGATCAATTAATTATTTTTATTTTTAAGTTTAATAATTATTTTTGAAGTGTCTATTTTTTATAAGACTTCATGCATAAAATTACTTTTGTTGACTGCTAAAAATGTGTATCAAGTTTAAATGTAATGATAAACGCTGGGTTAGGTCACATGACTCCCTTTGTCGATACAGTGTATAGAATGACCTTTTGATGATTATCTTGATTAGACCTCGCATAAAAGTTATTATATTTCTAACTGCCCTGTTTCACAAATTTACCTGCCTTTCACGTTCGATTTATTGTGTTTTATTAAATATAATGTTCATTTTAAAAAGGGATGTATATTCCGTGCTGTTTAATTTTTACAATTAACACAACTCGTTATTCTGTATCTAGTAAGTTAATATCAGCCTGACTCGTTATTTCAGTTCAAAGGCACTGAACTTCTTACCAAAGAAAGATTTAGAAGCTCACATAAATGACGTAAAACAGTTACAAGTTCGTGATAATGACATATATTTGGCTACATTTATGAAAAGTGGTAAGTGTTGCAAATCATAGTCTGAACAGGTGTAGCAAAACACATTTTACTTGTTCTTCAGCACACAATTTAGTGTAAAAGTGATTTTTTTCCATAACAGGAGGTATATATTGTCACAAATAATAGTGTTGACTGTATTTAGTATCATATTTGACAATAAACCACGAAATAATTATAACTGCAAATCGGCTCTTACTCAGCAGTAAGTATGGGTAAGAGTTCGTATTAAGACGACCGTAGGGAGTCTTATCGAACTCTTACCCATATAACTGCAAATCGGCTCTTACAACTCGATATCAGATAAAAATATAGAAAGTGTCACCTCTTTAATTAAGCATAACATTGTTTTTCCCCAGCAGTCACGTACAAACATGTTTCCTTAAGTCTACAGGTGGATCGGGTCAAATTACCTAACTGTAGCAATGTAATCAAAGTAATTATTTTATTCACATCTTCATAATATCTTGGATTATTAATGCAGTTCATTCCTATTATATGAAACTTACTTTAAACAGTCATAAACATTTTTATGTTACTATGTAATCATTTGTCTCTACCAAATCCACGTGTATTATCTATGTAATAAATTTGAATATATACTCAAATTGCATCAGTGTTATCAGCCTTTTTAGAAACACCTGACCTGGCTAATTAAAATATGCCAATCACAATTATCAGCACTGGTCTCTTCATGAAAAAGTGGCTACACTAATTACTGTCGAGTAAGAGCCGATTTGCAGTTATTTAGTGTAGCCGCTTTTTCATGAAGAAACCAGTGCTGATAGTGAAAATTGTGATTGGCATATTTTAATTAGCCAGGTCAGGTGTTTCTAAAAAGGCTGATAACACTGTAGCAATGTGAGGATACATTCAAATTTATTACATAGATAATGCACGTGGAGCACAGCTCGCAGAGACAAATGAGAACACAGTAACTTTTTGATATCCTTTTAACTCTAAGAAAAATGTCAATTATTAATTGCTGACTGTTTATATTTTCTAGAAAAAGTAAGCAAAACATTATTTTGTTTCATATGACAGGAATAAATTGCATTAACAATCCTAGGTATTGTTGAAAACTCATTGTTTTACATGTCAGAGTAAGTAATTGGACCCTATCCTTGTTTGTACGTGACTGCTGGGGAAAAATAGTGTTCTGCTTAATTAAAGAGGTGACACTTTCTATATTTTTATCTGATATCGAGTTGTAAGAGCCGATTTGCAGTATGGGTAAGAGTTCGATAAGACTCCCTACGGTCGTCTTAATACGAACTCTATTTTTTTTCCATACATAAATGTATGTTGTTGGCCCGTGTGAGATACGTGATCCGATGTAAAATATCTATATAATTTACTTGTATAGCAGGAAATACATTGTTCTAGAACATAATATATTTATTCATCATACAAATTTTCACGTTTTATCACTTAGTAAGAATCATTTTTATAAAATAGGCTACGTCGTTGGTACAACTTACTAACTCTTGAGAATGAAATAGCTATTTCCTTTAAAAAAAAATAAGAAAAACATTCACCGGTCGAATGAGAATGTCTCAGTTTCTTCATTCATTTCAAATAGTAGATTTCTATTAAAATTTCAGTGTTTCGGTTGTCGTTTAAGTTAAGAAATTTTCTTTAGATGCCTAAAATACAAACATCGAATGTATTTAACACTCATAACTCATTGGTTTGTAAAGTCAAAGTTATACAGCACAATGAAATGTTTTATTAAACTCAGTGTGTTCTTTTATAATTACATGTATTAAGTCAGAAATAAAATCTAAGGTCATTGACCTATCCGTCATTTCTCCAAACATAAAACTAAAAGTTACCAGAGGTTCAAAAGACGTCGAAACTATAAACTACATAGAACATTAAAGCCACTTATTTATGCGATTTGTACAGAACTGTCACCGGTACATTACGTAATACAGTAAATAACACACTTCATTGTTCTGTGTTATTTTGAGAAGAACAAAAAGTAATATATTTAAATCGATGCATGTTGAGTATGATTGTAAGTTAAACATTCAAAAAAGATATACAATTTGCTAATGTACATACATTCCTAAAAATAATGTTCTGTTAAAACATATCAAAAGGTACACATTGGGTATGGGAAATCCTTGTTATGCTTCAACGTGGAAATGCTGAGTATGAAACCAAGACGAAAGAAGCTGCTTTCTTAGACTTTCAATCGCCGGAGATAGTCGACACAATTCCTTCACCAAGAGTACTGAATTCTCATTACCCTTGCAAACTTACACCAACAGGAATTTTCCAGAAGAAATGTAAAATTGTTCACGTGATCAGGAATCCAAAAGATGTTTTTGTGTCTTTGTTTCATCATTTAAGTCACCATAAAGAAGGAAGTGAATCAGAATCTTTCGAAGAGTTTCTTCCGAAATTAATTGGAGAGTATGGTCTGCGTGAGTAAGCTTTTTGACACATATACAGCTAAAGTACTTTTTCCAATCTACTTTGATTCATATCAATAATTGATTCTATGAATGCAGTAATATGTCTACTATAGTATTTCAGTTTAGAGCTGAAACTACGGGTATATTCACATTTTTAAACTGAGATTTTTTTGGCTATGAACACTTTATATCAAAAGATATAGCAGTAGTTTAAACTGCATTTACAATATTTATAACATTGAAAATTATTAATGGGTAATTGCAACCTGGAAATAGACCTGTAATGATATCTGATATTTGAGCTTATCAGTAATTAATGTGGTCAAGATGTGTGTCCAGCAACCGTGTGTACGTTTACCCTGTATAGTCACGTGACGGGCTTGTCGATACAGTGTATTATTTTCTATTTTATTCGGGAATGTTGGTTTAAGCATATTTATTTTAGCTCGATTGCGAAACAAGATTTTTGCAAGTTATATTATTCACTTTCGAGTCTGCTTCCTGGAACCAACCAGTACTGTTGTCATACGGAAAAACAAGACCGTGACCCGAGTATGGCTCGAACCCATGATCTCTGGGTTGAGAGGCAGACACCTTTACTACTAGGCCACCGCTCCCCTTCGGGAATTGTCATCTTTCAATTTAATCAAAAAAATTCTAGATGAATAGCTCTTACAGTATAGCATATTAAGTACATGTATTAAAGTATTAACTTAAATATTAATACTTTATCTTAGCTTTTAAAATCTCTGCGAGAAATGTGAGTTCAAATAATAAAAAGTAAAAGAAAAAGAAATGGCTCATGATAAAGGCTTTATCTTTTTACTCTAAAGGTTACATTTGTTTCTTCAAATGTGCATGAAGCATTTGCTTGTAAATTTAAAGTTTGAAGTGAAGAAGGGTAATTGTAGGAAAATCATACATGGCTATGATGCCATGCATGTAGAAAAAATATATTGATTTTTTATCAATTTTGGGAAAGTCCTGTTGACGTATTTTTCCACAAAATATTACATTAACAAAGTTTATCTTGCATATTTCATAAAAACATGACAAGATAGGCAACAGGACCTCCAACATAAAAACTTTATGCAATTTGACAGAATTTTCTTATTATTACACTATAATAACTTTTAATACAGTAACAAAACTCTGATGTTTATAACTGTATTATTTATTATCTGATAGGTATATGTTTTTAATATTGTAGTGTTTGTTCTCTTCATAAGAATTCATACATAAACAAATAGTTTTTCCGTAAATCACCTACTTTGTTAACGTAGATAAATACTGGGCACTGGGAAGGTTTACCTTCTTCAGGTGACTACCATCGTCGGTACAGTGTACATGTATAAGCTAGTAAAATAAAGTAGTAATATAATTCAAGTTATTAGATGTATATTGTTTCAGCAACCAATCTATTATGGTCAATTATTATAATGTTTATGTTTTTCCTCACCTTTCTCTTTAAGACTTCTTTTATCCATGGTTTCAATACGTTAAAGAATGGGAACGTTTTTCAAAAGAAAACCCGGATGATATCATAAATATTTACTATGAAGATTTGAAAGAGGTAAATTTTTGCTTTTCTTGATTTGTTTGTGTGGCAATCACGTATTTGCACGTTTCTCATTTTACATTATTTGGCACATTGGACGGTGCGTAAATGTTTATGATAAGAGGCATGATAATAACACAGTTATCTTTTTAGCTCGACTATTCGATAAGAATAAGTAGAGCTATTGCAGTCACCCGAGCGTCGGCGTCGGCGTCGGCGTCGGCGTCGGCGTAACCACTTATGTTAAAGTTTTGTAATAGTTCGAATATTTTCAAAGTCCATTGACATATGGCTTTGAAACTTTGCACACTTGTTCACCATCATGACCCCTACCTGTAGACAGGAGGCATTTTGACAAAATTATGCCCCTTTTTCGACTTAGAATTTATGTTAAAGTTTTTGTAATACCTTATATATTTTCATATTCCATTGACATATGGCTTTGAAACTTTGCACAGTTGTTCACCATTATGACCCTAACCTGTAGACAGGAGGAGGTAACTCTATCAAGCATTTTGACAGAATTATGCCCCTTTTTCGACTTAGAATTTAGGTTAAAGTTTTTGTAATACCTCAAATATTTTCAAAGTTCATTGACATATGGCTTCGAAACTTTGCACACTTGTTCACCATCATTACCCCAACCTGTAAACCGGAGGAGGTAACTGTATCAAGCATTTTTTTTTACTATCAAGCACTAACAATAGTCGAGCGTTGTTGTCCTACCGACAGCTCTTGTTTAATAATATACATGTATATGACCCATCTACATTTATTTTAACCGCAGAAATAACTATAGGTTAGTCTTCAAAGCAGCATTTATAAATGTTTCAAGTTTTCCTTTCCTCTTCAATGGAAAACATTTTAATCTTTTAATTTGTAGGATACTGTCAGAGAGATCAAGAAGTTAGACAAGTTTCTTGGCACAAACCGAAGTGACGATCTGATTAGAAATATTGCTGATGCATGCGACTTTAAAAAACTAAAGAAGGCGGACGAAGAAGTAAAAGTTCAAGAGGCATTCACAGTTGCTGCAAATAAAACTAACCCAATTTACAGAAAAGGTAATATACAGTTATACGTATTTTCGGAAACAATATGTTATGATTACTATGAAAAAAAAAACACATTCAATTGGTGATAAAATCTACACTAGCATTACATTTATTGCGAGTTTGTTAGGGTATAATATTTTCAATTTGATTATTATCTGAGATAGATAACGAAAAATGATAACAATATTTTTTCGCATAACCTCATTTTGGTAAAAGAAAATTATAATGATTAATAAATCATATAATTTGTTTTGACGATAATTAAAAGTTATGGACAAATTCAATTGATTTAATATCCAAGCAAGAGGTTCTTTATGTTTACATGTACAAGGAAACGTCTACATTTGCATTAAAATATTTTCTGCTTTTACAATAGGTCAAGTTGGAGACTGGAAGAATCATTTTACCGTCGCAATGAATGACAAGGTTGACGAATGGCTGGCAAACAATTTTGTTGATACAGATCTCAAAATAAGATATACATTATGAATTAAATAATAGATTTACTGTTTGCTTAAAAGGCTTTTCGTGATATAAATTTCGATATTCATATGATATTAATTATCGAAATCCTTGACTTATCAGTTACTTCTATATAACTTTGTAATAGCTAGTGTCAACAACAAACCTTTTAAACAGAAGTACCATTATATTACGGTATATATTTCAATGGTCTACGAGGAGTACATTTTTTATTATATGTTTTTCAAATCTTAATAAAATGATAGAAAATTATCATTTGGATTTGGAAAGAAAAGAAAATGATGATAGAGCGGTTTATTATGGACATTTATGTGATAAATGGTAACATTTTGTTCAAGAACAATATATTGTCTGTCATATAATTTATGTGAAATCTGATCATGTATCTTATACTAACCAACAAAACGCATACATTATTATTCTAAGAATTGTTGTGAAGTATGAATCTAACTGCTATCAACATAATCGTTTTTCTTTCTTTCTTTTTTTTAAAACCAATTCACTTTAAGTTTTCTAAATAATTATGGTTGCCATTTACGTATTGTGAATTTTGTTTTGAAGCTAAAGAAGAATAATTATAAATTATATATATTGTTTAAATCAAGGAATGTCGAAGTATATATATAAAACCTTAAAACTTATTGCTGTAATAGGATGGGTATTTACGGGTTAACAGTTTATCTAAGTAATTTATAAGTGATTATACCCATGAAACGAGGTTATTTTGGTTTTTTGTTTTTTTTTTGTTTTTTTTTGTGTATTTTTTTTTTTGGGGGGGGGGGGGGGGGGGGGTATATAGGAGTCACTAGGTGTTCGGTCGATCGGTAGGTCGGTCGGTCCAGCGGTCCGTTGCATTTTCCTTGTCCGGAGCATCACTTAAAGACTAATAGTTGGAATTCAATAAAACTTCATACAATGGTCAACACTTTGAGAGGAAGTGCAGTGCACAAGAACCATAACTCCAACTTTACTAATTACAGAGTTATTGCCCTTTGTTTCTTTTCCTTGTCATTTTGACGGTCTGTGATGTTTATTTTCAGGATCAGAATTTCGCTTCTACAGATATTGCCCATAATTGTTTAAGTGCGCTGGATATATAATATATTATATCTCGACGCGTAGTGTAATTAGTTCGACTAACATGTATATCAAAAATGAGCTTTGGCAATAACTGTTTGAAGTGGCTTATTAATTTCTTCTGCTACTGTTACTGGGTTCTATACCAATACTGTTTTCTGTGTCAACTTACCTTCATGAAATGTTTTCCCCATTGCATAAATAAGGGCTTTATACAAGGAGCAAAGCTATTTGAATGCTATTTTTGTTTCTGTTAATTTTTTCTTGCCTTCTTCCACTGGCGGAATTATTATCATGTAAATAGTAAAACTTTGAATTAAGAAACATCTACAAATTTGTTTTATACGGATATAATCATGGTACCGTCGATGTGACGATTCAGTGTAAGGCTATGACAAGTGGCACACATGAATGTTCGCAGGGTGACAGCCGTGATTTAAAATTTAACTGACACAACTTAATAAAGTAGAATTGTGATGAAGAAAGGTCGAATGTAAGTAATGTTTTCACAGCTATCAGCGCAATATCACAATTCATTGAACAATTATAAATCATCTCACTTAAAAGACATGTGGATCAAACATTTATACGTCCTGATTGCAGATGACAAAGGTGAACTTGTCTGGAATACAACGGGTGTTTTTTTAAGCTATTAAACATAATTGCATATACTATACTTAGATTAGGTAATATTCACTTTTTCTAAAAGCAGTATTAAAAAATTTTACTTAGGCGGTATGCGCAAGTACAAGTTATGTCCATTATTCTAGTGGGGGAAAAAAGATTTTATGTACACATCATAAGCAGTCTTATGACTTTTTGATATAAAAACATGGCATATCCTATTGATAAAATTTATCTCGATGCCTGAAATGTTGCATAAATTTGCATTAATAGTCCAATTCTTACAATATATGAATTAACGTAAAACAAGATTTGCATTACTGTATTGTAGGAAACTATTATTAAAGGTCCAAAGGAACCAACTCTGACAATTGAAAATAATAAATACACCGCAATTACTGGCCTTGTTTAAATCGGACTTAAAATCGTTATGTATGATTTATACTTCGGAATGTTAGTGATGCAATGTGCTACCTCTATCAGTTTGTCCAGGTACGTATATTAACTATATACGTTTATTTATTTTATTCTATTTTTAGCAACAACATAGATCACAGTTACATAATAAGATATATATAGAAATAAATATATATACATATTTTAAATAACAGTTTATCCAAATTAAAATATCATTTCATATTAATAATAAATAAAACAAATTAAGTTAATGACTGAGATCAGGTGAGGCATTGGATAAATGTATTTAAAAAAAATAAAAAAATAAATATATATTATACAGTCAGAATTATAATTATCACAGAATATTGTTTAAAGTTACTGATAAACATGATATAAAAGAAATAAAAGAATTTCAATAAAATTTCAATACAAAGGTTTTGTTTAAAAGTGATCTATGGTTACAAGGATAGCCCATTAAGCTGGTGTGCTTATTTCCAATTGGGTCCTGTTCACCAAATAGATGGAAACAAGATGAAACCAGAGAGACATTCATTCCTCAAATAAAAATAGACAATGGGATAATCTTCAAATTATTCAATCACAGTAGTTTTGCATTATCACAGAAAGAAAGGCACAGGAAAAAATAAGATAACTAAAAAAATAATATAGTTTGGCGAACTTATGTCGCAACTTAGTAATATAAAAAATCACTTTGATGTTGCGCAGCCCATGTTGAAGCAAAATGGCTTTTAACAGAAGTTTTATATAAAGTTGGATTTGATATACATTTTACATCATCTGGCAAACTATTCCAATCTTTAATACCATTTAGAAAAAAATGCTATTACATGTCTTATTACAATGAGAAATTGAAAAATTAAACTTAATTGATCTAGTGTAGTAGTTGTGTATATCAGACATCCGAACAAAGTTTGTTTTCATATAAGTTGGACACTTATTATAAAAAATCTTATGCATATGATTAAGTCTTAGTTGTTTTACTCTGTTTTCAATATTTAACATGTTAACATCTGTAAAATCAGAAGGAGTTAAACTAGTTCTTGGATGGTAATCTTTTATAAACCTTATGACTTTGTTTTGAGCTACTTGCAATTTCTTTTTCAGACTTTTATTTAAACTTTCGTACCAGGACGAACAAGAATAGTCAAAATGACATTGGATTAAAGCAGAACAAAGCAATTTTCTACAGTTAAATGATAGACATTTACTGTTTCTGTACAAAAATTTAAGTTTAGTGTTTACTTTAGATATGACTGTGTTAACAATTTCTTCTCCAGACAGAAGATTTTCAATTTTCAAACCAAGATATTTGACTTAGTAGATTCAATAGTGTGACCATTACAAATAATATTAAACTTATTAATCTTTTTAAGTTTTTTCTTTGGACCAAAAATCATACATTCAGTTTTTCCTAAGTGGAGAGACAGTTTATTATCAACTAGCCAATCTGAACAAGATTCTAGAGCTTTACCTAATTTCTGTTAAATAAAATCAGGATCATGATGAGAAAAAAGTATAGTGCTGTCATCAGCATACAAAAAAAGCTTACACTCAGAATCGATACTGGTGATCATATCATTTACATAGCATAAAAAGAGCAATGGACCTAAAATACTTCCCTGAGGAAAACCACAATTTACTATTGATGGAGAAGAAGAAAACTCTCCAATATATGTACTAATTGTTTTCTGTTATTTAGATAAGATTTAAACCAGTCTGTATTGGTAATTCCCATCAGATGAAGTTTTCCACAAAGAATATTATGATCAACAGTATCGAATGCCTTTTGCAACTCCAGTTAATAAGCCATTGGAATTATTCAGTCTGATATGATCTAACAAATGTATGAGACAAGTATCAGTTGAATGTGAACTTCTAAAACCAGATTGGTGTTCATACAATATATTATTTTTAACAAGAAATGATTCTAATTGATTATATACTGCTCTTTCTAAAATCTTAGAGATAATACTTAATATACTAACAGGCCTATAATTGCCCACGTCAAGTGTACTATTTTTCTTATATAATAGTTTCACCCTGGCAAGTTTTAAATCATCAGGGACAAAATTTTCTCTATACCTGGTTTGTCATTGTACAAGAAATACAAAGGACTATTTTAGTACATACATGTATGTTAAGGATACACAGGTCAATATTCCGTATAATTATAACACGGATTTATAATGTAATATAAATCCGTGATTATAATTTGCATTAAATGTCAAAATCAGTCAGAATTTATCTAGCCCTGTCCATTGGTTTTTGTATTTGTAACGTCCTATTCTTTTCCATTGATGTATTGGATGAAATGTGTAATTTTATTGTTCTGTAAATCAATTATTTGTAATTTCCTTTGAATTTTTGTTTGTATGCACGTTTTTGTATGTCCAATAATAAAAGAAGGAACTAGAAGAAAGTCTTCGATCATATATTCCCGATTAAACTGGTTTTGCCTTTAAAAAGCGCTTTCAAATTTCTAATTGATGAACCCAAAGATAACCCCGTTTAGGCTAGTTTGGGGTACAAATACAACAACAAACACGAAGCGATTTCAGTTTCAAAATTTAGTTTAAATTTTTTTAAAAAATTCAGACAAAAAGGTGAGATATTTTGTAATAAGGGCCCAAAAAGCTGTTTAATTTTAACAGTCCCGGGCAATTTTTAATTTTTAAAATGACAATATCTACTCTGTAAATAACACTTTAAAAAATGTATAAGTGTATACAGATTCGGATAAATCCGGACCTTTCCATAATTTTGGTAAAATGTTAAAAATTGCTGCGGACAGATTTTAGGTCAACTGTGGCATTCGGAGTAAGTGTCTAAAAAGGCCCGATAAAAATGGGAATTTTACAGTAACTAACAGAAACATATGGACACATTATAAATAAAAAGAATAATTGATAATGATATACAGTTGTTTACTGGTCGAAGACCATCAACCGGACACTTTTGGAACATTTTTACGTACAGATTTCATAATTTTTAACCTAGAGACCAAAAAATTAGACACAGTTCAGCTACGTTCTTCTCCTAACTTACAAACAAGTTTGTTTATTTCTGATTTTATTGACACTTATATCTGAGGCTCGACAAGGAGGGTATCAAAATTACCTAAATTGTCTACACTACAGTACAATGTGTCCGGACAGATATGTACATGACGTGATTTAATTCAGATAAAAGCCTGGTGTTTTGATTTTTAACATGATATACAATATGTCAGCAACAAATGGTGAAGTTTTGGATATTCTATTATTCACTCTGCAAATGATTATAGCTAATATATGAGGTCAGGCGTTGCTTTCTTGACCCCCAAATTTCAACGTCAACATTCTTGAAATAGACATTAAAATATCACCATTTACGGAGGTTGAAATAAATTTATTTACTTAATTTTAAAATAAACATGCACTTATTGTTGATAAAAAAGTGACTGACAACCACTGAACAAAGAAAATACTAAATTAAGCATTTTCGGGGCCGTCCGGGTTTGGTGGTTGTCCGGTTTTGGTGGTGACCCAACCAGTAGATGTCTAAACTCGTCCTGTGATCAACTTGTCACCTATTTGCTCAACTCGTCCCCTACTTTTGGTCAATTTGACCTCAATGAGTCAATTTGTCTCTAATATGGTCAACTTGTCCCCTTCTTTTTGTCAACTTGTCATTAAATTGGGTCTTAAAATAATTCTATTATTTTCCCAATCCACAGGAAAAAATTCCCAATTGAAAGTTACAAAATAAAAATATTGAATAAAAATTCTTAAATCTTTGCAAATAAGGGCTTCTTCATTGTAATAGTGCTTAAATGTTTGAAGATGCCATCATAGACAGTAATTTGTTGCATCCATTTAACCTTTTACCCCATGAGCATATTGCGAAAATTTTGGCCATTTTCACTGAAAAGCCTCCTGTAACATTAGTTCAAACTGCTATGAAACTATGAAAAATGCTTCAATACAAATGAAACTTGGCACAAATGTTGACTACACCATAGCCTCTGTAACAGCATGCTCAATTATAAATTTCCTGTTTCCATGGCAACGGGGGGAAGTCTCAAAATTGCCAAAAATCACTATTTAGCTTTGTTTTTTTCCATCAAAACTGATTTCAAAGTGCTGCAACTTCTCAATGAATGAATTGAGATAGAGTACAAGGCTTTTCAGCGTCGGTTACTAGCTACCCTAAGATCAACCTGAGGCCATTTTTAGCCTGTCACATGTCCAAAATTTTCTTGGAGATGAGGGCGACTCCGCCCCCCTTCAAACCCCCCAAACAAAAGGGGGCACATCCCCCTTCTGGCAACCCCCTGATGTAATATTTGGATGGGGGACGCCGCCGAAAAAGTGGTCACTTTTTTTAACAACATTTCTCAAACGAAAAACAGTGTTTGGGGCCTAAATCGGGCATTTTTTCACTGTTTGAGGCCTCAAAAAGGTTAATAACTGCAAACTTCAGTTATGCATTTTTCCCCCAATTGTTAACAAAACACCAATTGAAATTCCCAATTGAGTATGGGTCGTGTTCCCAAAATCCTGGAAAAAATTCCTGGTTTTAACATACATTTTAACGATCTTTTTCAAAGTGAACGTACATATCATAATACTAAATAAAGACGGGTAAGTTTGCAAGTAATCAATGTAAATTTTTATTTTGTTTATTTTTAAGTCTCTTTTAAGGCTCCCAAAGTTACACGTTTAAACTGATTCGTTTCGACTTTCATTCGTAAACGTTTACAATATTTTTTACCGTTTAATCGTATTAGGAAATGACCACATTGTGTTACAAATATCTTGATCATTGCCTGTTATCATGGATTTTATCAATTCCAAAGTCAAAAACTGAAAATGGGTGTTTATAACCTTCCAAACAGCATTGCTGTGCAATAATCGCTTGTGACATAATACGTTATTTTGTAAATTTGATTTTCCTTTGATCTTTCAAATGGGGATTCAATGCAGAAAATATGTGCTGACACATGCAGTCGTGATGAGCCCTGAACATTATTTATTTGTTCGTTTTGTACATGTGTAAAGAATAGAAAGTTAGTCATCATATGGCGACTCAAATACATGGTGTAGTATTGTACATATAAGTACCACCGTATTGTTTCGGTTCTTAACAATTGTGTAAACGTTTACAAAAAATTGTAAACGTGGGAGCCCTAGTCTCTTTCATATGCAAACATATATACATACAACTTATTAAAATTAATGAAAATTATATATGATATATAGGGAAATGAAGCTTGAAATAAGGAATACTTGTGGATTTTTTAGACATCAGTTACTCTGTTAAACAGACTGTACAAGTATATGTAGATGTAGATCTTTTTTATCGAACTGAATAAGAATGATATATATTTGAGCCGTGTCACGACAAAACCAACATAATGGGTTTGCGACCAGCATGGATCCAGACCAGCCTGCGCATCCGCGCAGTCTGCTCCATGCTGTTCGCTATCAGTTTCTCTACTTGTTATAGGGTTTGGAAGCGAACAGCATGGATCCTGATCAGACTGCGCGGATGCGCAGGCTGGTCTGGATCCATGCTGGTCGCAAACCCATTATGTTGGTTTTGTCGTGACACGGCTCATTTATGTAGACATTTTTCAATTTTTCCTGTAGTGAATGATGTCAGATATCAGCAATAAAAGACAAGAAGTTTTTTTAAAAGGAAAAGAAGGCTCTGAGTGCACTATAAATTTACATGGTTTGTTTTTTTCATTCATTTTTTAAGGTTAAGCATCGGTTTAATTATTTCAGCAAATTGTGTGTTTAACTTACATTCCACACCTTTAAATATGTACCTTAAAGAGTTTTAAAGCTTTTAGAATTGAAAATTGTGTTACCTTATAAATTGTTGTATATTAAAATCTGGACAGTCTAGTAAAATGTGCATCCTAGCCTATTTAATAATATCATAATGGTTAAAAAATATCCTATTATATAAAAGTGGTATATACATTCTTTTTTTTTTAGCTCACCTGTCACAAAGTGACAGGGTGAGCTTTTGTGATCGCTTTTCGTCCGGCGTCTGGCCGTCGTCCGGCCGTCGTCCGTAAACTTTTACTTTAAATGACATCTTCTCATAAACCACCAAGCCAATTTCATCCAAACTTCACAGGAATGTTCCTTTGGTGGTCACCTTTGAAAGTTGTTCAAAGAATTTAGTTCCATGCAGAACTCTGGTTGCCATGGCAACCAAAAGAAAAAACTTTAAATATCTTCTTCTAAATAACCCAAAGAGCTAGAGCTTAGATATTTTGCATGAAACATCTTCTAGTGAATTTCTACCAAGTTTGTTCAAATAAAATTGGCCCCGCCCCAGGGGGTCATTGATTTGCCCTATCTGCATATAGTAAAAACTTAAAAAATCTTCTTTTAAAGAACCCAAAGAGCTAGAGCTAAGATATTTAGCATAAAACATCTTCTAATGGATGTCTACCAAGTTTGTTCAAATAAAAGCCCTGGGGTCAAAATTGGCCCTGCCCCAGGTGGTCATTGATTTTCCCTATATGCATATAGTAAAAACTTAAAAAACTTCTTTTAAAGAACCCAAAGAGCTAGAGCTAAGATATTTAGCATGAAACATGTTCTGATGGATGTCTACCAAGTTTGTTCAAATAAAAGCCCTGGGGTCAAAATTGGCCCGCCCCGGGGGTCATTGATTTTCCTATATGTGTATAGCAAAAACTTAAAAAATCTTTTTTGAAAAAAAAAACCCAAATAGCTAAGGTTTAGATACTAAGCATGAAAGATCTTCTAGTGAGTGTCTACCAAGTTTGTTCAAATAAAAGCCCTGGAGTCAAAATTGGCCCCGCCCCGGGGGTCATTCATTTTCCTTATATGTGTATAACAAAAACTTAAAAAATCTTCTTTGAAAAAACTCAAATAGCTAATGTTTAGATATTAAGCATGAAGCATCTTCTAGTGAGTGTCTACCAAGTTTGTTCAAATAAAAGCCCTGGGGTCAAAATTGGCCCTGCCCCGGGGGACATTGATTTTCAATCATACAGTGTATAGCAAAATCTTCTTTGAAAAAACCCAAATAGCTAGAGTTTAGATATTAAGCATGAAACATTTGCTAGTAAGTTTCTACAAAGATTGTTCAAATAAAAGCCCTGGGGTCAAAACTGGCCCTGCCCCAGGTGTGTCATTGTTTTTAACTATATGTGTAAAGAAAAAACTTGAAAAAATCTTCTTTTAAAAAACCCAACGAGCTAGACCTTAGATGTTTGCCTTAAACATTTTCTAATGTATGTCTACCAAGTTTGTTCAAATAAAAGCCCTGGGTTTTAAACTGGCCCGCTCCGGGGGCCTATATACAGGTGAGCGACTTCAGGGCCATCATGGCCCTCTTGTTTATTAAAGGTGCTACTGTAACATCTTGGAAGAACAAAGGGGAAGAAATTTTGTTTTGCAGGTAAATGGAAGTTTATTTCTAAAACTGAGTACCAAATTAATGTATTATGCTTTTGGTAATATTGAAGTAGTCTAGTAGTAAATATTGCTGGAATAAGATTTTAGTCCATTTTATAAAGGATATATTATTTGAGCCATGTCATGACATAACCAACGTCATGCGTTTGTGACCAGCTTGGATCCAGACCAGCCTGCGCATCCGGACAGTCTAATCAGGATCCATGCTGTTGGCTTACTAACCCTGTAACAAGTAGAGAAACTGAAAGCGAACAGCATGGATCCTTATCAGACAGAGCGGATGGGCAGGTTGGTCTGGATCCATGCTGGTCGCAAACCCACTATGTTGGTTTTTTAGTGATGCGGCTCAATTTTACACTTTACAAAACGGTCAGGATATTAAGTTATTTATTAATACATGTATTTAATTATGTTTAATTAAGCACTTTAGATAATAACTGATGGGTCAAACGTACTATTTTTACATTGGATTTGTGTATGAAGCATCATTTGCCAGTTATCTAACAGATCAGTGGTTATACTTGTCTTGTACTTAAATAATTCATAACAGGGTGTCCTCTACCAGTAAAGCTGGATAGTCAACACATGACCTTTTTGATGTTAAGACTTATAAATTAAACCAAATGAATAATGAATATTTGAGCCGCTTCACGACAAAACCTACATTGTGCGTTTGCGACCAGCATGGATCCAGACCAGCCTGTGCATCCGCGCAGTCTGATCAGGATCCATGCTGTTGGCTATCAGTTTCTCTACTTGTAATAGGGTTGGTAAGCGAACAGCATGGATCCTGATCAGACTGCGCGGATGCGCAGGCTGGTCTGGATCCATGCTGGTCGCAAACCCATTATGTTGGTTTTGTCATGATGCGGCTCATTTTTTTATGCTACTTACATCAACAAACATCCTTGCAGATCTAGATATGTTCAGCTCAGTAGGCCAATCATCATGTTTCCGGATCTATGAATCCTGTGTGGGAGTATTTCATGATTTTTCACATCTTTTTGTAAAGACTAGAAAATAATGTGGTGGTTGGTAGTGTGGTAGTTTTCACTCCGGTCAAGGGGTTAGAGTTGATGACTTCTAATCCAGTTTAACCTCTCTGGCATGAGATGCTTTGGTAGTTTAGCACGGAGGAAGGTAGTCTAGTACTGCTGTAACTCTCCAGGCAGGATGGTTAGGAAAAAAACCCACCTATATGACTGAAATACTGTTGGGAAAAGGCATAAAATGAAACAAACAAACAAACAAACAGTTTTCTCTCAGGATCATAGCAGTAAGCCATATTAAAATTAAATGTACCAGAGCACATTTCAGCCACTACATAAAATACTCTTTAACAATAACACTACTTGCCGACTTTGTGTAATTGACTAAGTGTAAAGTAAATGTATTGTTAGTTTTAGAGAATGCAGTGAAAATAAAAATTAGAAATGAATTGTCACTAATAACTTACAGTTACACTTAGCCCATAGTTCTCATTGATAATAATTGGGTGAATAACTCTGACAAACTTTCATCAAATTTAATATTATTTCAGTGAAAAAGCATTACTTGATGGAAGCAAGGCAGTGAGGGGAGGTATCCCACTTGTTTTCCGTAAGTTCTTTTTATGCCACCGCAGCATCTGCGATGCGGTGGCATATAGCGATTCACCTGTGTGTGTGTGTGTGTGTGTTTGTTTGTTTGTTTGTTTGTGTGTGTGTGTGTTATATAGATTATATAGTGAACTTAAAAAATCTTCTTGTAAAAAACCACTAGTCCAATTTCAACCAAACTTGGCGGGATTGATCCTTGGGTGAAGGGCTTCCAAAGTTGTTCAAAGAATTTCATTCCATGCAGAAATCTGGTTGCCATGGCAACCAAAAGGAATTATAAGAATACATTTAAAAAATCTTCTTGTAAAGACCCAAAAGGCCTAGAGCTTAGATATTTTGCATAAGGCATTGTCTGGTAGACCTCTACCAAGATTGTTCAAATTAAAGCCCTGGGGTCAAAATCGGCCCCGCCCCAGGGGTCATTGATTTTCACTATATGTACATATAGTAAAAACTTAAAATACCTTCTTGTAAAGACCCAAAAGGCCTAGAGCTTAAATATTTTGCATAAGGCATTGTCTGGTAGACCCTTACCAATATTGTTCAAATTATAGCCCTGGGGTCAAAATCGGCCCCGCCCTTGGGGTCATTGATTTTCACTATATCTACATATAGTAAAAACTTAAAATGCCTTCTTGTAAAGACACAAAAGGCCTAGAGCTTAGATATTTTGCATAAGGCATTGTCTGGTAGACCTCTATCCAGAGCTTTGATATTTGGTATATAATATCTTCTATGGGTCCTCTTCTAAAGTTGTTTTAATTATGCCCCTAGTGTTAAAATTGCCCTGCCCCAGAGGCGATAGTTTTCCTTATATGTATAAAGCAAAAACTTGAAAAATCTTCTTCTCTGAATTGATAAAGGCTAGAGGTTAAATTTATGGCATATGATTTTGCGAAGTGAACCTTTACCAAGATTGTTCAAATTATAGCCCTGTGGTCAAAATTGTCCCCGCCCGGGGGTCATTGATTTTCATTATGTACATATAGTAAAAAAATAAAAAATATTTTTGTCTGAAGGTTCAAGGCATTGATGCTTTGATGTTTGCTATATTATATCATCTATAGGTCCTCTACCAAAGTTGTTCAAATTTTTCCCAAGGTGTCAAAATTGGCCCTGCCCGGGGGCAGTGATTCTCATTATGTACACATAGTAAAAACAGAAAATAAAACGAATGTTTTCTGAATGGGAGAAAGCTACAGCTTAGATATTTGACTTGAAATGTTTTTTCGTGGACCTGTATCAAGATTGTTTTGAATTAAACTCTTGGTCCAAAATTTTGCCTTGCCCAAGGGACAGTGACCTACTTTCTTGTCTTTTGATGCGCAGCAATGAAATTTTGACCATGTGTACAGTTTTTGTTGTAAAATTAAACTTTGATATCAGGTGACCTAGATTTTGATGATGTGACCTACTTTCTTGTCCTTTGGTGTACAGCTATGAAATTTGAACCATGTGCACAGATTAAGATGTAAAGTGAACTTTGATTTCATCTGACCTAGATTTTGACAAAGTGTCTTACTGTGTTGTCCTTTGATGAAGCCATGAAATTTAGGCTGTGTGAAATATGACCTTCACCACCAAATTCACTAGACTTGAGTGCATTGATATATTCATACTCTGATCTTTTATTGAGTTAACAACAGATTTAACCACTAATCTGATAATAAGAATAAGATAGGTCAGGGATCTATGCATTATGACAATCTTCAAAATTGTCTAGAAACAAAAAAATCTGTTCCTACACTACTATTTAGTGTTATATTAATGCGGTGGCATAGCATTTTTCTCAAATGCAATCTTGTTCTCATTTGTTATATATTTTTTAATTATGATGGAAATTAAATGAACGCATCTTTTTTAGCTTCTCTTTGAGAAGGGAATTTGGAGCTATTGTCATGACGGGGGTCACCCTGATTGACTCGGGCTAGCATTATGTTAACTATTGTCATAAATCTTTTTGTCAAATATTCTTTTATGGTCATTAACTTTAAACCTTACAATGCTAATACATTGAAACATGGTATGTTTATGTATACACAGCTTGATGAGGTGTTCCTGTCACAACCATTTTCAGGTCAAAAGTTCAAAGAACAAGGTCATTGAGACCTTTTATAAGTAGTTTTTTGTTTCAAGGTGACATATAGGGGTTACTTTTGTCGGCGTGTCGGCGTCCCCTAAGGCTTGTCTGGAGCATAACTCAGTCACAATAAGTCTGATTGACTCCAAACTTGGTATGCATGCGTCTTTTAATAACCCGAAGTGCAGTGCACAAGAACCGATACTCTTCACTTCTTAATTTTCTGAGTTATTGCCCTTTGTAAATTTTCATACTTTATTTTTGTTCGGGCCATTTCTTATAAATTATAAAAGCTATTGACTTGAAACTTCATATGATGAAAGATCTCATTAAGAAGAAGTGCAGTGCAAAAGAACTGGTACTCTGCACTTCTTACTTTTTGAGTTATTGCCCTTTGTTAATTTTTATAGTTTATTTTTGTCCAGGCCATTTTTCATAAACTATAAAAGCTATGGACTTGAAACTTTATAGGGTAATAGATCTCATTAAGAAAAAGTGCAGTGGATAAGAACAGGCACTCTGCACTTCTTATTTTTTCAGTTATTGCCCTTTGTTAATTTTCATACTTTATTTTTGTCCGGGCAATTTCTTTTAAATAATAAAAGCTATTTACTTGAAACTTCATAGGATGAGAGATCTCATTAAGAAGAAGTGCAATGCACAAGAACCGGTACTCTGCATATTTTGAGTTTTTTCCCTTTGTTAATTTTCATACTTTATTTTTGTCTGGGCCATTTCTCCTAAACTATAAAAGCTTTGGTTATGAAACTTCATAGGATGATAGATCTCATTGAGATGAAGTGAAGTGCATGAAAACTGGTACTCCATGATTTTTCAGTTATTGCCCTTTGTTGATTTTCTTACTTTATTTTTATCCTGACCATTTCATCTAAATTATAAAAGCTATGGACTTGAATCTTCATAGGATGATAAATCTCATTAAGAAGAAGTGCAGTGCACAAGAACTGATACTCTGCACTTCTTATTGTTTGAATTATTACCATTAAGCAGTGTTAATAAATAACCTGTATTTAAGAAGAAAATGCCTAAGTGACAACTGTACTGTTCACAAGGCAACACATCCGACTCGCGAAGTTCTAGTTTAAAATACTATCAATGCTATTCACATCAAACTTGGTATACTTTTTCACAACCAAACTGTGATACCATATCAGAAGGGCAGATAATCCTTCATTTTAAGCAAAGCCAATGCTAATTTTTCAGTTTTATTATAGCTAACTTTGGACCATGGACTCTAGGGCCACAGCATGGGTTTGCTAGAATAAAGAAATGGAGGGAAGATGATGCTGCAAGTCAGGTATGCTCTAATTGTTAGTTAGACACTGTTTGAAGAATGATGAAGCTGTTCTTCTCAAGGTATGCTCTAATTGTTAGTTAGACACTGTTTGATGAATGATGAAGCTGTTCTTCTCAAGGTATGCTCTAATTGTTAGTTAGACACTGTTTGAAGAATGATGAAGCTGTTCTTCTCAAGGTATGCTCTTATTGTTAGTTAAAGAATGAAGCTGCCCTTCTTAAGGTATGCTCTTATTGTTAGTTAGACACTGTTTGAAAAATAGTACAGCTGTCTTCTAATTTTAGGTTTTGGGTACATTTTATAACTAACCATAAAATGTATTCAGTTGAAACTTTAATACATGTATATTTGTTTAGAATTTTTGTTATTGTTCTTTGATCAAAACTCATTCTGTCAGTCAGGAGATGGTGCTTGTAGCAAAGTGTTTGTATTAGAAGATGATGAAGAAACTAGAAAATTGTGGAATGAAAGGTATTGAAAATTCTATACTATTCCTTCATTTCATTTTTATGATGAGCAGATATTAAGAGGCCTTCATGGCCTAATGATAAAGGTCTCTAAATTTTATTCTATCATCCTTCTTTGCAATGGTTATTTGAATCTGCCAGGGACTTCAAGGTAGATTCATGTAGGTAATCTAAGATTGATCCTTTGACAGAGTCAGATGCTATTGTGTAAAACAAGGAGAGAGGGCATGACATGTTCATGTAAATAGAAATAGTCATCATAACTTAACATTGTATGTGTGATTATAAACCCACATAAATAAAGATAAACATGATAATTATTGTGTTATTTTTAGCTCACCTGTCACAAAGTGACAGGGTGAGCTTTTGTGATCGCTTTTCGTCCGGCGTCCGTCCGTCCGTCCGTCGTCCGTCCGTCGTCCGTCCGTAAACTTTTGCTTTAAATGACATCTCCTCATAAACCACTGAGCCAATTTCATCCAAACTTCACAGGAATGTTCCTTTGGTGGTCACCTTTAAAAATTGTTCAAAGAATTTAATTCCATGCAGAACTCTGGTTGCCATGGCAACCGAAAGAAAAATCTTTAAATATCTTCTTTTAAACAACCCTAAGAGCTAGAGCTTAGATATTTGGCATGAAACATCTTCTAGTAAGTGTCTACCAAGTTTGTTCAAATAAAAGCCCTGGGGTCAAAATTGGCCCCGCCCCAGGGGGTCATTGATTTTCCCTATATGCATATATTAAAACTGAAAAATTCTTCTTTTAAAGAACCGTAAGAGCTAGAGCTTAGATATTAGGCATGAAACATCTTCTAGTGAATGTCTACCAAGTTTGTTCAAATAAAAGCCCTGGGGTCAAAATTGGCCCCGCCCCGGGGGGGTCATTGATTTTCCCTATATGCATATAGTAAAAACTTAAAAAATCTTCCTTTTAAGAACCGTAAGAGCTAGAGCTTAGATATTAAGCATGAAACATCTTCTAGTGAATGTCTACCAAGTTTGTTCAAATAAAAGCCCTGGGGTCAAAATTGGCCCGCCCCGGGGGGTCATTGATTTTCCCTATATGCATATAGTAAAAACTTAAAAAATCTTCTTTTAAAGAACCCAAAGAGGTAGAGCTAAGATATTAAGCATGAAACATCTTCTAGTGAGTGTCTACCAAGTTTGTTCAAATAAAAGCCCTGGGGTCAAAATTGACCCCGCCCCAGGGGGTCATAGATTTTCCCTATATGCATATAGTAAAAACTTAAAAAATCTTCTTTTAAAGAACCCAAAGAGCTAGAGCTAAGATATTTAGCATGAAACATCTTCTAATGAGTGTCTACCAAGTTTGTTCAAATAAAAGCCCTGGGGTCAAAATTGGCCCCGCCCCAGGGGGGCATTGATTTTCCCTATATGCATATAGTAAAAACTTAAAAAATCTTCTTTTAAAGAACTCAAAGAGCTAGAGCTAAGATATTTAGCATGAAACATGTTCTAATGGGTGTCTACCAAGTATGTTCAAATAAAAGCCCTGGGGTCAAAACTGGCCCCGCCGGGGGGGGGGGGGTCATTGATTTTCCTTATATGTGTATAGCAAAAACTTAAAAATCTTCTTTGAAAAAACCCAAATAGCTAGAGTTTAGATATTAAGCATGAAACATCTTTAAGTAAATATCTACAAAGTTTGTTCAAATAAAAGCCCGGGGGTCAAAACTGGCCCTGCCCCAGGGGTGTCATTGTTTTTAACTATATGTGTATAGTAAAAACTTTAAAAATCTTCTTTTAAAAAACCCAATGAGCTAGAACTTAGATGTTTTACATGAAACATCTTCTTATGGGTGTCTACCAAGTCTGTTCAAATAAACAAATAAAAGCCCTTGGGTAAAAATTGGCCCAGGGGTGGGGGGGGGCCTATATACAGGTGAGCGACCTCAGGGCCATCATGGCCCTCTTGTTTAGCTTACCAGAACCGAAAGTTCAGAGTGAGCTATTAGTATCAAAGGGGGATGCTCCGTCGTCCATTGTCATTCGTCAACAATAGTTTTCTTCTCTGAAACTGCTGGGCAGATTAACTTCAAATTTGGTCTGTAGCATCCTTTTGACAGTCACTCTTGAATTTGCTCATGCCATTTCAATTTTGGCCTCTTTTAGGGGTCAACAGAGCTAAAAATAGAAAAACCTTTAAACATCTTCTACTACAGAACTGATTGATGGATGATCACCAAACTTTGTCTGTAGCATTCTTGGGTAGTCCTTTATCAAGTTTGCTCATATTAATTTGATTGGCCCCTATTAGGGGCCGCTTAAGCTAAAAATAGAAATACTTTTAAACGTCTATTTCTACAGAACTAATTGACGGATGATCACCAAACTTTGTCTGTAGCATTCTTGGGTAGTCTTTTATCAAGTTTGCTCATATTAATTTGATTGGCCCCTTTGAGCGTAATCTAGGGCTAAAAGTAGAAAAACCTTTAAACATCTTCGTCTACAGAACTAATTTATGAATGATCTGTAACATTCTTGGGTAGTCTTTTATCAAGTTTTCTCATATTAATTTGATTGGCCCCTTTTAGGGGCTGCTGAAGCTAAAAATAGAAATACCTTTAAACATTTATTTCTACAGAACTAATTGATGGATGATCACCAAACTTTGTCTGTAGCATTCTTAGGTTCTCTTTAATCAAATTTGCTCATATTAATTTGATTAGCCTTTTTAGGGGCCACTAAAGCCAAAAATTGAAAAGTCTTTGAACATCATTTCCTACTGAAATTATTGATAGAAGATCACCAAACTTTGTAGCAGTCTTGGGTAGTCTTTTATCAAGTTTGCTTATATAAATTTGATTGGCCACATTTAAGATAAAGCTTAAATGCCTCAGGTCATGGCATTTCTTCAAATTATTGTTTAAACATATTCTATCCTCAAATTTAATATTACAAAATATTGACAATGGATAATTTCCAACACTGAAAAGCAGTTGTTTCTGGTGAGCTACTCAGGGCAATCAAGGCCATCTTGTTTAAATGATTATAATTATTTAAGAAAAAAAAAGATATCCTTTTTGTTTACTTCTATAAAGTGATGAAATAAATTGATATGTTTTTAGATTCCGATTAGAGTACACTGTGAAAATGGAGGAAAACAAACTTACAACATCACTGAAGATTTACAACAAAGGTATTTTAATTACGTTATGTTTGATATTATAAAGAATACAAAATTAATGTTTTTATAGGAACATTTAAGTTCCACTTTTTCTTAAACCTCATGACCCACTTGTGCTGTTGGCAAAAAAAAATAGGTGTTTGTTTACCATTTTGGTTAAGTTTTCATTGATGGTCATTTATTTATTTAAAGCTGCAGGCCTCCAGATGAGTCAAAAAAAATTCAAGAAAATCAATATTAAGAAAAATGTACTTAAATTGTAAGAATAGTGAAACATTCAAGATCCAAGTAATATTTTCCAAAGTAGAGAAAAAAACGATGTGATTGCTTTTTTGCATAATTATGCCCCCTTTTCGACTTTGAAATTCTTGATTAAGTTTTTGCGTGTAAGCTAGTATGTCCATAACTACTGAAGGGAATAGATTGAAACTTCACTTACTTATTCTCTGTGATTATCTAACATGATTGGCACAAGCCCCATAACTCTGATTTGCTTTTAAGCATGATTATGCCCCTTTTTCAACTTAAAAATTCTTGGTTTAGTTTTTGCTTGTATGCTGGTATCTCCATAACTACTGAAGGGTTAGTGCCTTTTTTGTGACAATTTTATGCATTCATAATAATCAAGCACTGATTTACTCAATAAAACATCTTAGTCACAAACCTCTGTACCTTTTTGGACAATTTTATGTATTCATATAGGTAAGCATTATTATACTCAATGAAGCACCCTTGTGACAACTTTTTCAAATAGTCAAGCGTCACTGTCATATGACAGTTCTTGTTTTCTTTGAAGTTACTTTGCACAAAAAATCACCATTTAAACGTTTGCAATTTAATCTCAAGGGTAATATTTTGGGGCATACATAACCTTCAATGACAAATGTTGGTCTTGATATAAAGAAGAAAGATACTACTACTTGTTTCTTCTGTTACAATTAAGGGTGTAAAAATTATCCTTTTCTTCATAGTAACATATTGACTGTGTTTGTATGCCAGGGTGTTATTTGTTTTACAGGAGAATCTGCCTTTAGCTTTACCACACTGATGCACACATATTTCAGGGTAGATGATATTGATAAATCTGGCGTGAAAGGATTGAAAGGTGTCAGTTATGATGATAAGGTATTTAATCACTGTAATTTCATAGAAAATGAGACTTTATAGAAATTTATATATGAATATCTTTCTTGTCGATTGAATTGTTTCATATTGATGTTCATGAAAAGTATTTTGTTTAAAATTACTTATAAGCCAAAGTGGCCTAGTGTTGTTATTTGTTTGTTGTAATTTTGCACATTCTACAAAACACCATGGCACACTTATAAGATCTGTTTTTACTCACTTATATGAACTTAATTGATGGCATATGTTGGACACTTAGCATAAATGTTTTTAAGTTACACCAACACTTTTTGTCAGAATGTGATTTTGATTTGTCCTGAATCATATTTCAATAAGCTGGTAAGGCTGCCAACCTTTTATATTTTTAAAAAACAAATTGCATGCTTATTACTTATACAGAATTTATGATGTTTCGTTAACTTGCAGTATATATCAGTATCTAACATAGAATTTATGATATGTGTGAATATTAACTATTTTAAGGTAGATGGTGGTCAACATGTAGAGGACAGGGAAACAGTGAGAATAGACAAGAACTATGACAGGTAGTAACATTATGATTATATACATGTATGCCAAGCACCATGTAAAGAGACTTCTGTCTTCTGCTTAGTTCAAAAGATAGAGGGCATTCTCTCCATGAAAAAAGATATTTGACATTGAGTCTAATGGTCACTTGTATCTCACTGCTGATTCAGAAATCAGTAGGTTTCATGCAAAGAAATTAATTGTAAGTTGTCCAAAGGAAGCCAAATAGGTTGACCGACTGTTGAGATATAGCCAAAATTGTGCTAAATCAGTGAAGAATAAAACCAAACAAAACAAATCTTACATTAATGTCAATTTTTTAGAAGGTGACACAGTCAAGTGGTTAACATGTCTGACTAGTAATCTAAGGATTGCTTTCCACATGGGTTTAAACCCCATCAGGGGCAAGCCGTTTCTTCCTTGAGCAAGAAACTACACTCATTGCTCAGTACTGGTTTGTTTTAGGAACAGTTTCAAGAAAGTGTCTTTAAGTTGTAAGCTTCCTACACAGTTAACTAAAATAAGCTCTGTATAAACCAACTTAGCTCTTGTGATTAGCCTTCGTATGCCTTGCCTTTTGTTTTATCAACCTTTCTTGGTGACAATTATATAGTGAAAGATCTGTTGAAAAAAAACTTTAAATCCATTGTTAAAACTTTATTTGAGCACACAAAAAATATTTACTCCGCAATTGCCTTCTGCTCAACCAAGACATTCTTCATACTGTAAAAATATATTTTCCTTTTTAAAAAATCTGGTTTAATAGAGTCCTAGTATAGATCTTCCTGTATCATTAAATTCTCAAGAACTGAAGAGTGCATGACACAGTCGAACTATCAACTCAACTTCTCTATGACCTTAAAAGAAGAAAAATGTTTTGCTGTATTGTGTTTTGTTTGATTTGTAGGATTAAATAAACCTCAATCTCTCCAAATTTAGAAATTTTTACATTAACTTGTTTGATTTGTAGGATTGACAAAAAACCTCTATCTCAAATTATTACATTGGCTTGTTTGATTTGTAAGGTTGACCCAAAACCTCTATCCTCTCCAAACTGAGAAATTATTACTCTATCTTGTTTGATTTGTAGGATTTACAAAAATTGTCCTGGTCCAGTTGAGTTGATTCCAGATGTGGATAAGCCAGGTTTGTCTAGAAAGCTGATCGCATCCAATTTAAATGACATAGGTAAGTTATTTATTATAGTCTTTGTCTCTCGGGAAATATATAAATTTCAATTTTCCTGAAAATGGAGAGTGAAATTTGAATATCTTTAAACTGCAAATAGGATCTGTATTTTAGATTTATACTTGGTAGGATAATTAATAATCTTATACAGTCTAACTTGCCCATGCGACCACGTGTATTAAGCGACTTTTGTCTTAAACGACCACTTTATATTCCCCCCGATCATTTTCACTCTATATTTTTAATGTATTAAGCGACTTTTGCTCAACGCGACCAGCGACCGCTAATAAGTCACCTAATTGAGAGCAATCTTTTCATTAAACGACCACTTTTACCTGTCAAGTAATTGTGTTTTTAGAGAACGCCGCCTCGTAATGTCATAAGTGTCAACAATCAAAACACAACAAATAAATGTGTGAAAAACTCTATTTCCCAAACCGTTTAAGCGTAAGCAAATGAAGTTAAGTATACGCGTGACGTGTATTATCCAATAATATCGATTAAACAATGCAACGCTCCGCCCCTACTGATGTGGTGTATACACTCAACTTGTTGACATTTAGACTGCATTGAATTGACCTTGAACTTGATCAGCAATTAAATTAGATGTACTTGTAGTTTGTGTATTTCGAATGAAAAATGCACAACAGAAAAAACGTCTTCACTAGTAGGGTTTTCGTGTTGGAGACAAGGAAAAACAACGGAGAAGTTAAACAATTCGTGAAAAAATGTCAAACATGTACGAAATGGATCACAACTGTTTTGTCAATAAATAACAGAAAGTTATTTTTTACATTGGCATCCATTTAGATTATCGAGTGTGCTAATTATTCAACACTTATGTGAAAATGAAGTTGTTTAAGATTCCCATCGCATAAGAAAGATGCCATTTGTAAATTTTGACTTTATGTCATGCTTTGTCTTAAGAGACCGTTCCATTAAGCGACCGTTTTGGTGTTTCCCTTGCGCGGTCGCTTAATACAAGTTTGACTGTACTTTAAGATGAAAGACTACATATTTTACTGGGAGTGGTTCATTTCAGTATTTCATGTGTTATAATATTTAGCTCACCTGAGGACAATGTCCTCAAGGTGAGCTTTTGTGGTGGCCCATTGTCCGTTGTCCGTGTGTGCGTGCGTCAACAATTTCTTTAAACAACTTCTCCTCCTGAACCATTTGGCCAAATTTGTTGAAACTTTGCAAGGATGTTCCTTGCATGAAGCTCTACCAAAGTTGTTCAAAGAATTAAATTACATAAAGAACTCTGGTTGCCATGGCAACTGAAATATTTTCTTTTACAAAAATCTAAAAAAAAATTCTTGTAAAAAAAAACCGAAATGGCTAGAGCTTAGATATTTCACATGAAACATCTTCTAGTGGATGTCTACCAAGTTTGTTCAAATAAAAGCCCTAGAGTCAAAATTGGCCCCGCCCCAGGGGGTCATTGATTTTTCTTATATATACATGTGAATAGTAGAAACTTAAAAAATCCTTTTGTAAAAATCCAAAAGAGTAAGAGCTGAACCATGTTTTAGTGTATATCTACCTGGTACCATGTTTGTTGAAATAATACCCCTAGGGTCAAAATTGGCACTGCCCCAGGGTCATTGATTTTTCTTATATGTACTGTTAATCCAGTGTTTTTCATGATGTTTTAATTCTTGCTTTTCTTCTGGGGTGAAAAGAAGCTCCACATTAACCTATTTCTCAGGTGAGCAATCCAGGGCCCTCTGGGCCCTCTTGTTTAATAGTTAATGAAGGATGATCACTTATGAAGGATTTAACTGGAAGGCATACAGTTATGGAAAATTTATCTGGATGACATATTTTTGACAGTCATAGCATCTTTTTAATTTGCATCCAAATGCATATTGCCCACCCTCAGTAAAGCTCTTGTTGTTATTTTATGTTTTATTTTTTTTAAATGATTAACTGTTGTTTTTTTCTGCCAATTGTTTTTGATAATGTCATATTTTTCATGTCCTAATGTATTTTATTTTCTGAATTATTCTTACAGTGGTTTGGAATCCATGGGCAGAGAAGGCCAAATCGATGTCCGATTTTGGTGATGACGAATATCACAATATGGTTTGTGTTGAAGCTGGCACAGTTAGTGAACAAGTTTCTCTTGCAGGCAATTCTGATGTTGTTTTCTCACAACAGATTATTGTTGTTGATCAACATTCCAAAATGTGACACTTATATATAATATATTTTATCTGCTACTTTTAATATATAGACAGAAATTATTTATTGGCTACTGACTTGAAATGATCTTCATTTTTTCTCTTATATACATATACAGAGTTTATGTTATATATACTTTTTTACATACAATCTGGAATATGTTATATACTATATATGATTTATTTTTTGTATAATTATGTTTATTTACATTCAATCTGGTATTGACACATATTGACACATCAGATGTTGTAAATTTCGATAGATAAACCAGAACAATTGCTTTAGGTACAAAATACTGTATAATGTGTAATGTTCTCAAAGGTCAAGGTCACACTTCTTCATCCAAAGTCTGTATCGAAAAATGCATTGATTATCTTGACCAGTCCATAACTTTGGCATTCATGAATGAATTTTGAAGTAATAATGGATGTTTGTTTTGCACATTGAAGCAATGTATTGTACACAAGACCCATGAATGTATCTCAAGGGATAAAGTCAAACTGAACTTGAAAGGAAATTTTTCATATAAGTGCATTGATATCATTTATGGACTTATAGATATTAAGTTATTTTGTATCTCATTTGTCTAGGTCCCATTTGTCAAAATCATGTTTTGCTTGTGAATAGAAGGTCATGTTTTATGCTTGTTTGAATGGATTTTGGAAAAAAAACTAGGCATAAATTTTTGCATGCAAGGTACAGATTTGAAGCATAAAGGTCAAAGTCACACTTCTGAAAATGCTTTGATGATTGTTCTGTTCAATAATGTTGTCAGTCATAAAATGATTTTGAAACCACTTGGTATTAATGTGTGTAATATATAAGAGTTCATTTCATGCTTGAGAGCAAGGCCAAGCTTCATAAAAGTACATTCCAGACAACAGTTTTGTCATTATTGAAATTGTTTTAAAATATGGTAACTTATCATATGAAGTGCAATATAATAATTAAGGGACACTTTATGCCTAAGTGCTAGGCCATCGTCTCAAATGTCCTGGCCACACTTGAATGATAAAAAGTTGGTGAAATGCATATAATATCAAGTTACGTGATAAATAATAAAATTGCATCCTAATACAGTACTACCTTTGCAGAGCAACAACACTCTGTGGGAAGCAAACATTCCGGTTGTTGTTGAGAGGTGGTTGCTTTATATAGAGGCTACTTTGGGTAGAATGGTCATAGCTTTACAGAGGTCATACTGTATATTCATCAGCATCTATTGTCAGTAGTATGACTGAAATAGTTTGTGTACATTCATGCACATTAGAAAAATATTATGAATGTTAACTTTAATAAGCATTACTTTACATACTTTATCCTTTATCTGTTTCATTGTCACCTAATATGTATGTACTGTATTATTCACAAAGTGTTTCTTAGTTTTGAATAGTATTTTTTATGTCCCAGGTTAAAGTCAAATATTAACCTTGCTCATTAAATGATAAAAGCTTACAGCCAAAGCTTTAAACTTTACATGGGCATGCTGTTGGTGTAAGCTTTCCATGATGTTCTGTCAATCATAGGGCTTTTCTGTTTCCAATTTACACTTAATATCAATTATTAAACAGAAAAATACTAATATACATCATAATTACATTATTAACTTGCGTATACTTTTTTATTTTGGGCTTTTTTGTCATTTTGCCTTTTATTTAGGGGATTTTGATCATTTTTGTACGAGTCTGAATGGCTCATCGAGGGACTTAATTCAGGTAAGCTGTGTGGCTTTTGGGAGATTTTTTTCTTACATACATGTACGTGTATGTCCAAATTGATTTGTATTGACAGCTATAAGAAAGTTTACATATTCTAATATTTGACTTGTTTATCTTATTTGGTAGGCATTTACATCAGTCATTAAATATAATGATAATTTGCATTAATTATTTAACTTTAATAATTGGATGTTATACATTGTTATGTTATACATCAGCATTTCCGTAAAATGTACACTGTTTTTATTGGTACACTGTATTCCAGAAATAGATACATTGACATTCAACTATAATTGTATATACAATCATTCATGCAACAGCTTAATGCAATAAACATATTTAATGCATTTAATAAATGTTGATATTCTGTTATGACAAAGTGTGTGAAGGACAGGCTGTAGACTATAATCTGCCTCATATCACCGGTATTGTCAAGTGACCCATAGATGTCCTTACTTTTTAAAGAAAAAATAATAGAAATACAGATAGTAAGGCTATAATTGATCCCACCATCTCTGTGACACAAAATTTAATGTAGGTTAATTTATCAATATTTTAAAGGTAAACATTTAGGCAGTTTGAAGAATGACCTACAATGTGTTCTAGGATCCTACATATTTACCGGACAATCAGTTTACCGGACAAAAGCTATTACTGCCAAATAGTGCTTTATTTTTTGCTTTGATAAAAAAATCATACGGTCTGAATCGTACACACACTTTTTATTTCAAAATGAATAACAACAAAACCACTTTCCGGTAAATATTGTTGATTCAGTGCTTTATCTACTAACAAGCCTTTTTATACGCCCGTTTGAAAAACGGGACGTATTATGGGAACGCCCTGGCGGGCGGGCGGGTGGGCGTCCAATTTGTCCGGAGCATATCTCCTACATGTATGGAGGGATTTTAATGAAACTTCATAGAAATGTTCACCACTATGAGGAGCAGTGTCGCGCACATGAACCAGGTCTCTAGGTCAAAGGTCAAGGTCACACTTAGAGGTCATTGAAAAATGCTTGGCCGGAGCAAAACTTCCACATGTATAGAGGGATTTCAATATTACTTGGCACAAATGTTCACCATTGTGAGGCGGAGTGTCGCGTGCAAGATTCAGGTCCTTGCGGCCAAGGTCAAGGTCACACATAGAGGTCAAAGTTCAGATAAAAATATGAAGATGTGTATATGGACCATTTAGTCATCATTTATTGAGGGATTGTAACACAAATGGTCATTATCAAGACTATGGCTGTGATACATATAATTTAGGTCAATATATACAAGGTCAAGGTCACTAAAGATGATGAAATATCCAGATTTGTAAATAGAATTTAATCAAAGGGCAACAACAAAGTTATTACTTTGTTCATAAATGACTTACACAATTACTCCCCTTGATCTACTTTCACTTTCAATTCTAAAAATAGAATTTAATCAAAGGGCATAAAATAATCCTCTTTCTTGGACTTGAGTATGTTCTAAAGAATGTAACATTTATTTACACATGTTTCATTCATTGGTCAAGATTCTTAACTGTGATAACTATGGTGTTCTGTAGACTTGGTATTTGTTCATAAAGATCATACAGTAATTACCTTATCAAATGTAAATACTTTCTCATAGAAATTTAATTATATTTTAATTTTCAAGTAAATATCAGTTCAGCTCATTCAAAGATTAAGAATTGTAATGAAATGTATTTCCCTAGAATAAAATCTTAAATCAGAATTTTTTTAGTTATTAAATTACAATTACATGTACTTTTTATCTTCCCTACTGATTTGTTTTAAGGTTCATTTAACAACACAGTGCCAAGGATAAAAACTTGCTTGCTAGATAACACTTATCCATAATGCCCCCATCTCCATCTAAAGCTTTCGTAAACGGGCGTATTTTGTGACTATGGCACCCTTGTTGTTTACTAGTTTTTAGCTCACCTGTCACAAAGTGACAGAGTGAGGTTTTGTGATCGCTTTTCGTCCGGCGTCTGTCCGTCGTCCGTCCGTCCGTCCGTAAACTTTTACTTTAAATGACATCTCCTCATAAACCACTAAGCCAATTTCATCCAAACTTCACAGGAATGTTCCTTTGGTGGTCACCTTTAAAATTTGTTCAAAGAATTTAATTCCATACAGAACTCTGGTTGCCATTGCAACCGAAAGAAAAAACTTTAAATATCTTCTTTTAAAAAACCCTAAGAGCTAGAGCTTAGATATTTAGCATGAAACATCTTCTAGTGAGTGTCTACCAAGTTTGTTCAAATAAAAGCCCTGGGGTCAAAATTGGCCCCGCCCCAGGGGGTCATTGATTTTCCCTATATGCATATAGTAAAAACTTAAAAAATCTTCTTTTAAAGAACCCAAAGAGCTAGAGCTAAGATATTTAGCAAGAAACATCTTCTAGTGAGTGTCTACCAAGTTTGTTCAAATAAAAGCCCTGGGGTGAAAATTAGCCCCGCCCCAGGGGGTCATTGATTTTCCCTATATGCAAATAGTAAAAACTTAAATTGTTGTGTGAATATTGCCATAAGACAGGCGCTCTCTCCTTCTGTCTTATTTACTTGCGTGACTGTAAGTTTTCGAGAACGGTGTTAGATGAATTAAGAACAAAATACGATGTGTATAAAAAAGACATGTGAATACAGTCAAACCTCATTCGCTCGAACTCAGAGGGCCTGCACAAATATGTTTGAGAGATCGGTAGTTCGAGCTGACCGAGGTTGCACTATAATCTTCTATTATATGATGAACATAGGCCTGAATAATAATTGTTCAATCTCGGTTGCTTCGAACTACCGATCTCTCGAACAAATTTGCGCAGGCCCTCTGAGTTCGAGCGAATGAGGTTTGACTGTACCTCCTCTGACCAAGTTATGAAAGCCAGCGACAAGTGACGTCCTCACTCCTTTCTTCTCCAAATCCCTCCAGAGGCGTGCACGTCGCGGAGAAGGCACACGGCAGGTCAAGGTCAAGTCATCTTAAGTACCAGAGGGGATTGGTTGACCTGTCGTGACTAACTCTGGAGGGTTGGCGCTAATGACAGCCGTTTTTGTTATCATCAGTCAGGAACATGATGCCTTGACAGTATTGTCGTCTCCTCTACCACCAACGAACGAAGAATGGGATATCAGGAAGATTCAGCTTGACAAAGACGTCCCCGATGAGACTACCTTAGTGAACCGGCAAGGATGCTATAATCTCGGACATATGGTTATTCCGGCGCCGAGTATAAATAAACTTAAAACTGACTGACTGGTCCTCACACATTGCAAAACAGTAGATGCTATCGGCTGCCTACAGCATGTTTCCGTCAGGCAATTGGATGATTGAAATGTCAGTGGCCATTGGAAAAAAGGAACAGTTTTGTCAGTATATATAACTTATACAGAATTAAACATTGGCATCATATGTCCCAGTTTGCTCAAATCAAAAGATGACGGTTGTCACATAACCAATAGAAATGAGTAATAATTACTTTATTTAGAGTTTTCTGCATTATCTTTCTTATAGCATAAATGGTATGTTATGATACAATCTCGAACCAAAGATCTCCAAAGTTCTGGAATGCTCTTATGACTACTCCTACAGATGATTTAACAAAATGACATTTTGATCAGCAATATCCATTATCACATTTATTTTGAATATTAAATATTTAGTATGTGATTTTTTACATTTTATCACATTTATTACTTCAATCTCGAATATCAAATATTCAACATTTGGAGGGTGTGGATTATAAGCTTATAGCTTCCTACACAAAAGAACTAAAATAAAATTTCTATAAACTAACCTCAAATGTTATATTTGTTATTTGTTCAATCGACTGAGCTAACACGTTGTCATTTAGATTGAATGATGGAAGTGTTTTTTGTGATAATGATAGCGTTTGTTCTGTTTGTTCGACACTTTGTTTTATTTGAACTAGTCCAGAAATGTCAAACAGTCTAATGGCTTAATTCTTATTTATTATGCATAAGGCGCTTACAGATGTCATCTTACGCGAAGAGACTAAAACCCTAATGTTGAAATTTAACCCGTAGTACTGTTAGATATGTGTAACTATAGATAATGTTATACACAATGACAAACTGATAAAACGATTCACAACAACCTTTATGAAGCTGTGAGAAACAATACTTAAAATGTAACACGTGAAATTGTATGTGCTTTATATATAAATATTAATTTCATTTTGTAGTATTCAACCTCGCTAATCATTTACAAGATTGATAAGTTTTATTAAGAATATTAATCCTTTGTTTATAAGTGTAGTACCGGGTAATACTCGGCTCTCCGTGTCTGCATTTAAGAAACAAAAATCGTTGTCTCATGTCAGAAAACCTTATTTTACAAACTCTATTTTATAACATATTATTTGCTTGCAAATCTAACATGTTAACTTTATGAAGAATCGATGCAATAAATACTCATGCATCGAGTGATCAAATAACATATACATATAGCAAATATATATATAAGTTAAGGTAAATGATATGAACGACACAAGTAGAAATATACATTTCCCACCATTGGGGATTCGGAGCTCAAACAACGAACAGATACATGTTGATATTTAGACAGCAATAAATCATAACGAACCATGAAAATGAAATAATGATTTTGAAATACTTGACGCATATTTCTCCTCAGAAAAATATATCCAATAACAATTTTTATTTTTGAAAATTTTAAAAGCTGCATCTCAAGAAAAACGTCCATTCGAGACTACTTGCCATGGCATTGATAGTTATGACATAAAATAGTATAAACCTGCAAATAATCAACTTTATGAGAAACATGTATATCAATCATAACTATAAACCGACATTTACAATAGGATTAATTTAAAAAGAAATCCTACTGGTCGTCTTATAAGGCAAGGTTTAAAGTGTTTAGAGTCTTAATTTGATTAACAAATGAACTTTTATAATCTTATGTTATTATAAATGCTTAGAATTAATGAGTTTTCTTGATTCGAAAATTTAATTGTAGTTATTCGTCAATTTGAATGATATGCTAAAGCTTTGTTTCATATTGAATGTTAAGTTATTTGTAAATTTTAATGAAAATATACATAAATATAGCCACCTAATTCACGAACTTCTAGTGAATGTTTATATGGACTTTAATAAATGCAAGTTCATAGAATACTTAAAGTCAACTGGAATGGGAAACTATACTTTGCATTACTTTTATTTTTACACTTAGGACACATGGCATAACTGTCGAACTGAAGAGTTTTAAAATTATATGGCGAATGAAATTAATTGTTTAGGAATTCTTGTGTTATGTCCAAAAAAATTAAAACGATATCATTTGAAAATATGCAATTTCTCATCGTCAACTTATCGCGAAATGTGTAAAAATATTTTCTCTTGTTTTAGAGATGATAATGCATTTTCATTATCATAATAACAAATGATATTAACTCCAGAAATAATTAAAAATCGGTAACCGTTTTGGATTTTTAACAAAGAATAATGCTTAGTTTTGAAATAAGGTTAAGGTAAAGACAAATTTTAGGGTATTGAATTAAATATGATTACATTAATATTTAACGAACAACTGTTGAATCAGTTTTGAATATACATGTAAACAATTTACACACACGCACGCCGCACGCACGCACGCACGCACAATTTCATGAAAATTAGCATGAACCTATAGGCATGCTGCTTTAAATTAATTGTTTCCAAAAATACAAGGATTGTCCAGGCAATTGCAATCGACGTAAACCTGTCTTTTATCTAAATACTCATTGCTGCTGCGTTTGTTCAAGTGGCAATATAAGTGGTAATTTGTAATTTTTGTTTATTATGACAATGTCTTTTTAAAGTATTCTTTAACCGACATTTTTGTGTTTCTTTAAAAAATAAAACTTTGAACATTTCATAAAACGCTCTCAACAAATAAAATAAGAGAACTGTAAACAGTGACAGTGATATATATTGGCGAGATACTCTCTTGGGCCCTTTTAACATAATTTGTTTCAGAACAAACTCTGAAACAAAATCATGTAACGCAATATTTTGCTGTTTTATTCATCATTTACATGTAAATTTCAAATCAGAACAAAAACTTTCAGCCTTCAATGTAACAATCTACTTTTGTAGTAACATAGTCTTGAATAGGAATGAAACAAAAATCATGCAGAGGCGAAAACCTTTTGTAATTTAAAATGATTAAAATATTTAATATATTGATATACATGTAAAAAGATGTTATTTAAATGCTCTTTGCATCTTAATATACTGGAAAAAGGGGAAATTATTTACACAGTAATATGTAAGAAGTTTCATGACATAGTTTCTATAGTGAAAAGCAAACCTTTAAATGCTTTGAAACCATAACCATTTTTTTCATTGTAAATTTATTTTTTCAGCAAATAGAACACATACGTGCATGTAAACTGCAGAAAGTATTGATGAAAATATTTTCTTCAAAGAATCATAAAAAAAAAACACAGACAATATATTGGAAAAAAGAGGTGACATTTGAAGGAATAAAATGCTTCTAGCTCATTTATAGAACTATATTTTCTTATGGCAAATAACAATTTCTCACGAACGGGAGTTTTCCCAGGTTGAACAACTATCAAATAAATTTTAAAATAAACTCGTAACGGTGAAATATGTGACATATCTTTCTGTTCAGCGATAAATAAACACGTTTAGTGTCTAGGAAAATCGTACCATAATGTAACGTATTCTTTACTGAATATCTAACACAAGAAGCTGTACACATGTAGACTATAAGACATATATGGTATCATTGTAGCAAACGACAAATATTTAATTGTAAATGTTACCAACTTGTACAATGTCATGACATTAGTTTGTTGTTTGGTCACTCCTGTTAATGTTATTATGCAACTTTCCAGCTTTACTCGTGGAGGAAGGTTTATTATTTTAAGCAAAAACTATTTTACTGATACGACTTAAACGACTCAGCCTAGAACGTTGCCATATCAAGAGATAACTTAAATTAGTCCATAGCAAAATGACGAATAGTAAAGTTTGTCTGTGTACGTGTGCGCGCGTGTGCATTATAATGCAATATAATACCAATTTAATGATCGATGCAAACATTTCTTCATTGTTCATTAATACTTTTTCTCCTTGGATTTATTATAATTTTATGTCCAAACAGTGAATTTTGTCAATTATATAAATGATTTATATTTTTTAGAGTAAACTGATTAATGTTATCGTTTGAGTCATAACCCAACATCAAGAAATACATTGACTTTCTAGTCACACCTATTAGGTAAATAAATTTCTTTTTTTTAACCTTATGATATAATTACAGATTCATAATTGCTGTCACTATTCATTTAATGATGCTATATCTACTTTATCTATCTTTAAAGCTGTACAACTTCAGTCATTTGAAGAATATCCTTAATAATCCATTTGTCCATTATCATAAAGTTCTCAAAAACAACGCAAAGCATATGATTGTACAAAACTTGAGCTATGGATGACGAAATGAATAAAGTCTGACATTATTGTCCCTTAATGTATTGTAAAGATTAACTTTTTCATGAAATGCGTTCTTTAACATGCGAGCTTGACTTTCAAAAAGAATTTGTTTTACAATAAAAACACAAGATTTTGACATCAGATCATTAAATAGGAAATGAGCAAAAAATAATTCTCGGAAACATCATAAAATGAATGACAACCTGTAGGTTATAAAAAGAGATTTACAATTTGTGTTGCAAATGGAAATGATTCCCAAAGGAGTAAATGCAATTTTCTAAAATCCCCCAAGAGTCCAATAGCTTCCTATATGACAATCATTTAAAATAAATTACAAGAATGCATCATGAATAGATCTCCATGCAGAAAGTAACTCCTAATTGAATAAATCTTCATTAAACATTATTATTCAAAAGAAATTTAATTATTCCAAAAAAATAATGACCTACAAATCTACAAACAAAACTGCTTAAAGTTAATGCAATTTTCCGATCAGTAAACACGTAAACATTGCCTTGAACATATGTAGGCAACGCTGACATTCATGCTATGACGTGACATAGAGTCACATTATATCTATCTATGTTAATGGCAATCATTTTTTTCTTTTTTATTTTTCAATCATAATATACAAATATTAAAAATCAAAGTATTGAAATACATATTAAAGTATAATTTCCAATCCATGTAATCAAATTATAACAAATATATTTGTAACTCAAAATCTTCTTATAAATATTTTTTACATATCGAATTTTCACCAAATAAACAGCTAATTTCTATTACTTTGAAATCATTTCAACACAATCATTCTAATGAAGATTCTTCTGCGCATAGGAAGAAATGAAAAACTTAAGTTGAAACATAGCAATAGGTCAACAGTGTGCAATCTAAATATTGAATTTTTTTCACAAAACAAAGTGTTTGCATACGGTTTCGTAATTTACTGTTTTCTGATATTATAATTTACAAAAGACCTAAATGAAAACTAATTTCGTTGGTCTATGATTCATCAATCAAAAGTTTAAAATACATTACATTTAGTCATTTGAAACAGTAATAAATACATTTTTACAATATACATGCAGTTGAAAAAATGTACAAAACCTGTTGCCGAAAACTTCAAGTTATCTTTGTCATAAAGACGCGTTTTACTGGAAATTGCAATTGTATAGGAAATTAAATTAATTCCAGTGGGATCTTATCTAATTAAAAGAAAATCCCGTAGCGTTCAGCGGCCTGTCTTTCCATAAACTATTAAAATACAGCACAATTTCTTTGAAATAACGTGATAAAAGCACGTTTCAATGTTTTAAAAACAATCAGGTTTGCAAAATCAAATAAATTGATGTAGCGATATCACGACATAAACACTGTATATCGAAAAGTGATGAAATTAGTTAAGAATAATAACCAATTTTGCTAAAATATTTTAATTAATGTATAAATGTAACATGCACTTTCTCCACATGCTTAAAACTTCAATTTTGTTATACAGCACAGATGAAATAGGTTTTGCACATTTAAAAGATGTACCATGATATTTACTCTTTACCTTATCATTAATATACCTACTCTTATATCATAATTTACACTCCGTATTAATGTAAACATTGATTCACAAGAAATCACTCTTTCATATTTTAAATATAAAAACAATCATACCAAAATTGCCGATTGCAAATAAAGGATTTCTGATGACATATAGTGACTTAGATATTGTTATGATTTAAAGATGATTTCAACAGTTTTCTTTCAAATTGTACGTTTTTAATCATTTTCATTTTAGAACTTATTCAACGTCTGCAACATAAGGAATATTTTAAATCAATTTGTCACATAAGACTGAAGATTAATTTGACTTAAGAATTGAGTTGATGTTCGGTATAAGTTAGGCCTTGCCTTAAATGTTTTGTTTCTAATTTATTTTCAGTTAAAGAAAATTTCATCTCAATTCATATGAGGAAGCTGTATTTTCATGGTCCAAAGAAATGTTCGAATGAAATGTGTTGCTATTAAGATTTTAACGGTGAAATACTTTTCAGCTGTTTTAAAAACAATTGACTTCTTAAATGTAACATACGATTATATCATGTTTGATTCACTGAATAAATAAATAAAAGTTCATATAAACATAAATTAGATGGTCTAAAAGTGAAACACATTTTTCTTTGTTCAGAGAAAAGTAATGTTGTGTTTATTCCCCTTTGACTCAACGGTGATTTAGTTTTTATTGCAATCTACATTTAAATGTTTGTAAAGCGTTCTTAGCACACACAAAAACAACACTGTTTGCATATAATTACAGCACTTTTGTTAATTTCAGAGGAAAAGATTTTATAATTTCCATTGGAACTAAATTGCTGCTGGGGATAGATAATAATTAACCTTACTGTCCATGAACAGGCACAATTAAACCATGATACCTGCAATATCTTTAACCGTTTGTCAGCTTTTAATGTTTCCCATTAATTTCAAAACAAGAACAAACAATAAATGCAATAAAATGAATTTGCATTTAACATTAATAAAATATTGCTAATATAAAAATATTATCAAATCTTTGATCATAAACTATTTTTACTTATCCATGATATCACGTTAAATAATAAAAAATGTCTGGCAGTCCTTAATGAAACCAACTGAGTTCCCTGGTTGACGGAGGGATATGGGGGTGTAACAATGTTTGAGAACGCATGGGGTGTTTTCTTGTTTAGAACTCAACTATATTGTCATATATCTGTAACATTTATTTAGACAAACACATTGCCAACACATTTTTGTTTTGTTGAAAACCTTTGATATATGCCATGTAACAGTGATTATTATTTCAAAAAGAATTATCATAAACGTCATCAGTTTTATAAAGAGCAAAATTGAAATTGAATTTTGAAATCAAATGGAATTGATTCCAATAAGATTTGTACATGTTCTTGTAATTATCTTAGCAGCCAGTTGATTGTAATTTTATGAAAACTTAAATCGTTATATAATTATATACTAGATAGGCATTTAATGTTTTAAGAGAAGAAGCCAGTAGATGAAGCATTTGGATTAAGTCCAAATGTTGACTAGCTCAACAGTGCTCAATTTTCAGTCCAAAATTATAATTAATTTGGCATTTTCAACATGATCAAAGATACATGTATCTAAATGTTCATATAATTTTTTTGTGATTTAAATTAACATATATGTATGTTATGAAAGGGTCCCAATAATTCCAGCTACCGTATACAATATTTTTTATTATTTGAATTGATGTTTGAAAAACGATGTACACAGGCGTGTTATTATATGCATGTATTGGTCTTACAATTTGAAATACTTCAAAGGCCTTTATCATTTTTTAGTGTTGATTATTCTATACTAGACTGACGGTCTCATACATGTAGCTCTTGTAAGGTAATAATTTACTTTTCTTTAAGAAAAGCGAATTAGAACGGAGATTAAAATTATAATAACATCTTTACGTCAGCATCATAAAAACTATTGCATCGTGATTTATGAAGCTAAGCGAATTTCTTAAAATTCAATTGAATTAAAATACTGTAATAAGAAATTAGGATTGTTGAATATTAACCAACAAGATTGGAACTCGTAATTGTTTCCCATAGGAAATTGACATTTCAATGCTAATCTAATTGCTAACGAATTTACTCAAGGCTATGTCTCAGTTGTTCAAAGAAATCTTCTAAGGCAAAATATTCACATTTCTCTTTGGTGCACTTTTATACGCTTGTTTTAATCGAAGAGAAAACATATCAACGACCAGTTTCTTTTAACATGTTAATATTAAAAACTGTTGCTTAGATGTTTAGAACATTTATATACATTTTTCATTATTTTCCCTGCAGAAATAAATACAGTGCCATCAACCCTCACAAGAAACAGAAAATGAGAACAGACATCTTACAAGAAACAGAAAATGATAAGAGACATCAAAAAAGCAAGGCCAAGATCACGGAGCGCAGCTCCGGCACAAACCAGTCACACCAGCAGTATTCCCAGAACTACAAGGGCACCATTATAATACGTTATAAATAAAAATGTTAATTCTCTTCTGTTTGAAAAAAAAATATTTGACGTTTTAGTAAATTCATATTAATATTATCATTGGTACAAGTTTATGCCTAGATATAAAAAACATTGTTATATTCGTTGACAACAAAATGATATGAGTTATTTTTACAAAAGGCTGTTCAATATGAAAGCAATATTTTCTGTTATTCATTTAATTGAATTTACTCATTTTTATGTAACAAAAATATACCTTACACCATACGTTTTGTTCCAACACAATCTTTTACATTGAATAACTATTGACAAAGAATTATTTACAACATCGGCGGAGTAAAATTTGCATTCAAACCTTATCAGATGTAAACGTAATGCACTCAAAACTCAAGTATCTGGAATTAATGTGATTTCATATTGAGCTACATGTAAGAGGTTAGAATGATTGAGTCTAACTACTTGTGGGAAAATGCATGTCACTATGAAGATGCCATTAAGCCTCATTTAATAATCATCAATGATTGGGAAGAGACAATATCTCAGCTAATGACTCTTGTAAAAATGCTAGTTCGAATTAATCCTAGAAAGAAGATTGCACAGGATTTTAAAGGCTTTTCTGGAATATTTAAAAGCCCGACTTTATCGGTCTTATGTTGACATTTCAACCGTATCATCCTCTAGTCTAAAATAAAAAAACAAAAACTTTAGAATGACTGTAGCTACATCAGCATGCACTTAAATTACAAATAAAAATATATCATATATGTAATATATGTTTTTATACATATAGAAAATAAACCCTTTGGGAGAACCCCCAAAAGACAAATTGAAAATGTAGCAGACTCGATGTGTTTTCCGTTTGGTTAACAAATTCTGGAACAGCTCCATTTTTGTTTTGCTTGCAGTGGGATATTTCAATTTTGGAATGTTCATGCTAGATTTTATCATGAAAATTCACTTACATTACTTATTACCTATGTTCCTTTCAAAATCCTGACGGTTTATTTCAAGGAAATAAGGTTGTATTCTAACGTTTATAATTAATTTAGGAAATAAACATGTACTCTGAGATTTATTTAACTCATTATATAGACTTGTTCTAACTCACTTAAAGCCTAATCAGTAATTTATTCGGCGCCGTCTGACCAGTAATTTGACAGTTAGTCGTTAAACACAATCACACATATCATTAATTATCGCTTATAATGCCAGCTAATAAATATTTCCTTCCCGGATTTCTGCAATTAAAACAATAAAATAACAAACAATTTTGACAATTCTGTAACTGCTTTAATTTAACCAATTCCAATAACAGTAGTATAATGTTGTCTGTATGTATAAACCATTATCAGTGAATGATTTATATTTTGAAAAGATTAGATTTGCACATCTTATACATTCGCATTCACATGTTTTGAAAATATTACCGAGTTCTTCAAAAGTAACCCCCTTAAATAAACGGTCATTGCTAAGAACTTGTTGACAATGCTTACTTTTATATATTTTCATGCTCGACTGAAATATCATTTAAAGATTATAATATATGAACGTATGGCAGAATTTTGCAGTGGCAATATGTTAACAGCAAAATTATGTTGACAGATGCTTTATGTAAAGTAGATTGTGTGCGAAAAAACCACATCGCAGTTATTTTTCAAAAATAAGTTCAGAAGTCTAAATTAAACAAATCCATGTGAACACAAAACGTTCAAATAAAACAGCGCGGTTTTCCCTGATATTTTATTCCCAAAGCAACAATTAAAAGAAGTATGTCTAGATTGATATACAGTCAGTCCTCTGGGAAATAGTAAAATATTTTGATAAAACATTTGTATTCAAAGCACTTAAATTACGAAATCTGTTTTACTCTCGTATTGAGTTTTGATGAAGTTTTATTTCCATCTATCAGAATTCACTTTATTTGTTACTCCAGATTTTAAAAAAAGTATTGCCTTGTTTCCTGTCAGGTATGAACGCTATTTTTTGATATTGAAAGAAAACAGCTGATGCTTTCAAAACGTAATACATGCATATGTAGGTTAATATTGTGGGGAAATCATGTTAAATATAGATTTCTACATATATAAATGATATGGACATACATGTATAAACGTATTTGTATTTGGCTTCGAGCCTTCGACCACTGTGGGAAAATTGGTATCTCGCGACCTTCAATTTGGCATTAATTTTCTCATCCTGCGAGTGCCAGACATACATGGCATCAACCAACTACTTCAACATAATTTTCCTTTCATTACATACCCATAAATGTCAGGCAAAAAAGATTTAAATTTACTGACCTTCTATTAGTTATTTCACAAATACATATAAGCTGTCAACCGCCTCCGTTGTCGAGGGGTTAGAATCGATGACTTCTAATCCAGTTATCTCTGGCGTGGATTCGATCCCCGGGAGATGCTTTGGTAGTTTCGCGCGGAGGAAGGTAGTCTAGTACTGGTGTAACTCTCCAGGAACGATGGTTAGGAAACTACCCGCCTAAATGACTGAAATACTGTTGGGAAAAGGCATAAAATGAAACAAACAAACAAACAAAACATATATGCTGTCCAGAAATAAGTTTGATGAATAAAGGCTGACTACATTAGCTGGCAAAAGAGAGACTCCACGCCCTCAGTATTATCTAGATATCAACCATTTGATATCAAATTAATTACGAGAACATTTTTCGAAGCAATGTCACTCTTGATATATTACATATATTGCTTCATGTAAGATTTAGATTAGTGTTATAGAAATGATAAATGTCGTGGTACATATAGTGCAAATTGGAACAAGACAGAACAGTTTCTTTATTTAAATTGCATGTAAATGACATAAGAGCAAAGCATATCAATATGTATAATTAATATTAACTTATCTAGGATGATGTTTATCAATATCTAGCATCTTGTATCATAGTTTGGGGACATTTCTGTTAAAAATGTATCAGAGTTAAATCATATACATACACATGCACAGTGCATTAACTGGAGTGCAGGTATTAGTTACCCGCACTCCAGAGCATGTCCATTGATTGGAGCATTTTTGCTGGGGTGTACTTATTGTGCCGGCAGAGAAATTTCATTGGTGTTTAGTTGTCAGTGCTGTTGTGAGTGAGTGTGTTTACGATCCTGTCTGCGTGCTTGTGTGTGTGTGTGGGGGGGGGGGGCACACTTGCGGGTACAAAATAATGCGATACTTATCACTTTCTTTCACAGCCTTTTAAACAATATACACTGTACCGTGTTTTTTGTTTTCTTTAAATATCACTCCCAAGAACATTAATCGCACATTCTCTAATCGGCATTTTTCAACAATTGATGCTTTTTATAAAACATCTAAAACACGGAATTGAGAAATGAAATACAGAATTGTTCTGACATCTGTGACTTAGGGATCTTTTGATATACGTATATGTGTATGTTATACCACTGTATATAAATTTTTGCCGCTAGAATAAAAATATAAGTCAGAGAATCACTGCGCCTGTATGTTTCATATGTGTCAATAAAGCGTAAGATTTACTTTATACTTATTTTTGACAGCCATCACAAATATAAAACGAGCAAAATCAGTAATTTATAAAGGTACAAATATAACTGTAAACGATTCATTACTTATTCCAAAGATCTTGAATTAAGAAATCTAATTTGATATTACCAATGTAACCACACAATGTGCATTTCCATCATTTCATGTTTATATATGACATATAATATCACTGTTGAATATTGATAAGGAACATTTTGTGTGTTTGTAAATAATATTTTAACTTATCACATAAACCGCGGCGCAGGAGTGTAATAAAGCCATTTAATAAAAACGATATTACACTAGTCAATATTACACTAGTGTAATAACACTTTGACGTCACGTAATTTGCGCTATAAACATAGCGTTAAAGCGCGCTAATGTTAGCGTTACACTATCGGCGCGTCAAAGAAAAATGACTCTTGTTAACAGTTTACCGTACTTATTTTATATATGTGATAAATAGAACATTATATTCGTGTAGATTCAATACTAAATTTATTGAACTCGTTGAATAAAACAATATTATGCTCGCCAGAGGCTCGCATAATATGATTTTATTCAACTCGTTCAATAAATTTAGTATTAAACCTACACTCATTCAATATCCTCTATTTAAATGATGTATCAATAATTGATGAAATACTCAAATTATCATTTCTTTTCACATCAATCATGGAATAATCACTTCAAGAGACAAATGCCTCTACTAATACGTCGTTGACTAATTGATTTCAGATAAAAACCTATTAGACGAGTGTGTACTATATAAAACTAGATATCAAGCATCGCAGAATGGTCAGAAGGCATATTTTAGCTATTTATACAATTATTCTGAAACTGTAAAGAAACAAACATCTTTTTTTATTCAGACATTGTATCTACAAGAACAAAATACCTTTTTGTGCCAGGTACCAGTAAAATTCGAGTACGCTCGTCAGGTTTGTCTTAAACTATAAATATTTGAACGTTTATAAAACAAAATCGGACATGACCCTTAAAATGATAAATGGGTCAATTTTGGTATATAATATTTACTTTCTTGTAAAGTGAATGTTTGGCCTATATTCTTTACAACTTTAAATAGTTTGAATATTTTAAATATGAAACACTTGTAGTTATCTTGTAAAACTAATATAGGATATTCAAAATGTATAGTTCAAAGCTTATTTTGTATCATTATACCGCTTGAAATAACATATAGTACATCTTTCCAGATTGCTCAAATTAAAAGATGACGGTTGTCACATAGCCAATAAAAATGAGTAATAATTACTTTATTTTGATTTTCCTGCATTATTTTTAAGGCATAAATTATATGTTGTGATACGCTCTCAGACCTAAGCACTCCATGTACCATGTTCTTATTATTCACTGCCAAACAGATGATTCAACAAAATATCATTTTGATCTGCAATATCCATTATCAAATTTATTTCGAATATTAAATATTTAACATGTGATTTTTTACATTTAATCACATTTATTGCTTCAATATCGAATATCAAATATATAACATTTGGAGAGTGTTGATTATAAACTTAAAGCTTCCTACCCAAAAGAACTAAAATAAAATCTGTATAAACTAACCTCAAATGTTATATTTGTTATTTGTTCAATCGACTGAGCTAACACGTTATCATCTAGATTGTATATGGAAGTGCTTTTTGTGATAATGATAGCATTTGTTCTGTTTGTTCGACACTTTGTTTTATTTGAACTAGTCCAGAAATGTCAATTAATTATTATTTATTATGCATAAGGCGCTTACAGATGTCATCTTACTCGAATACTCTAAAACCCTAATGTTGACATTTAACCCGTAGATATTTGTAATTATGGAAAATGTTAAACCGACAAAACACTGATAAAACGAATCTAAACAAACTTCATGAAATTGTAAGACTGAAACCATATTTAAAATGTAACACGTGAAATTGTATATGCTTTATGAGCAATAATATTATTTTCATTATGTAATATTCACCCTCGGTAATGACTTAAAAGATTGATACAATTAATTAAAAAATATAGATCAATCCTTTGCTTATGAATAAATGTAGTAGTGAGTAATACTCGGAAAAACATTCATCCGATAATTACTGCCATGACATTAATAGTTAATGTTTGTATCTTATTATATTGTATTTTATTATAAACCGATAATCAACTTTAGGAAAACCTGTATATCAATCAATTCTATTAACTGACATTTACAAGAGAAGTCATTTTAAAAGAAACCCCACTAATCGTCTTAATAGGCAAGGTTGATTATGTAGAAAACCTCGTTTGGATTAACAAATGGATTTTACATAATATTCCTTTTTACAAATGCTCATAATTTATGACATTTCTTTATTCGAAAATTTAATTGTAGCATTCATCAAAATGAATTATGCATGTATGATATAGCTTTGCTACATACTGAAAGCTTAGTTTGGTGTAAATTCAACTGAAAATTTATTATTTATAATTAAAGTCACATAATTCACAAACTTCAACACATGTATAAATGAACTTGAATAAATGCAGGTTCATATATTCTTTAAGTCAACTGGAATAGGAAACTATAATTTGCTATACACGTTTATAACCCTTTAGTTGTAGAAGAGTCAAAAAAGGGATATATCGCAGGAAACATGGCATAATAGTGAAACTGAAGCGTTTAATTTTTTTTATTGCGAATGGAATTAATTGTTCAGGGATTCAGTGTAACTTTAGTGAATTGTGGTGTTATGTCAAAAACCATTAAAACGGTATCATTTGAAAGGATGCAATTTCCCATCGTCAACTGATCGCAAAATGTGTCAAATATATTCTCTCTTGTTTGAAAGATAATAATGCATTTTCATAATAAAAAAAACTAAATTTAACGCCGGAAATAATTGAAAATCCGTTATTGTTTTTTTTTGAAAAAGAACAATGCTTAGTTTTAAAATTATGTTAAGGTAAAGAACAAATTTTAGTGTTACACAATAATATGAATTAAATATGAATTCATTAATATGTCATATCACCTTCTTCTCTGTTTGATTGTTATGCCTCCACACACTAAATCATAATTATTATCATAATTATGATAACACGTTATTTGTCAGAAACCTTTCTACAATACTGAGTAAATTCTGCTGCGAGTGTAAGCGAAATTTTTCAATAGCAACAATATCTTCTATCCAAAAGTTATGCAGCAATACAATTTGAAAAAGAACAAACTGTCTTTTCTAAGTGTGTAATTATGATGTACGCAATGTCTAACGTATTGAAGTTGATGATAATAATAAAAAAATGTTACAAGTCTTCAACATTAATTTTAGAAGGTACATACAAGGTCAAATATAATCACATTGTACATGTAGATTGACTTAAAACAAGAAATTACTGTAACATTCATAATATGTACGAAACATTTAACATACGATGTGGCATAAAAAGTACATTTATTTAACAGTTTTATAAATCATTTTCGTAAATTTATTATCAAACGTATGCCCTAATTTTTCAAAATCTAGTGGCAAAAGTAAATGTGTTTATTACAAAAAACCTTTTTACAAACCAAGCAACAATATTACAGAAACTTCCCTGTAAGGATTTCTGACCAATATTCCTAACATTCTCGTAAATATAAATCTCACATTTTATGTAAAGAAAAGTATATATTGTGTTTATTTTCGTGAGTTGATGAATGACAAATTAAAATATGATAGACAAGATCAACGGTGAAAGGTGGCATTCAATGAACGCAACACCCATACGACCCAAGATTTTGACAGATGGTCATTATCTTATAATTCATTAAAATATAAAATGCATTTAACAAAGCCAAAACAGTCATATTGCATTACAAACAGATACCGTGTTGCATTTGTTTGTAGGATAAATTTGAATTTCAAATAATATGAAGATTATAAAATATAAGGTTAAAAAGCTTCTAACAACATCCTTATGTAACAAACCTTTCTTAATATGATTAATAAAACAAAACTGTTAACTGTACACATTGACATGATTACTGAATATTAGATTACAATATAGAATACCATTTCAAGGCGTTTTTTTTGGAATTGGTAACAATTTACCCCTATGATATGTCTCAGTTAATCAAAGAAATCTTCTTTGACAAAAGCTTGACATTGCTGTTTGTGTATTTAAGCTATACATGTATTTTTATCAGAAGGAAAAAAGAAAACACCTCATTCCTTTTCAACTGTTATGAACAATTAACAATATTCCTTTGACAGTTAGAATGAATTATTCAGTATTTGTTATCTTTTACTGGAATAAATATGGGGTCGTGAGAAAAACCTATTTCGATCTATAATTTCTTATTCTGTAATAATAATACAATATAATTTTAATAACCATAGACATGTTTTTTTAAAGATCATAACTGACGTTATGTTTTTATGAAGCTTTGATTTTTATCATTTGGCACCATCTTAATATAGAAGCATCAGATAAACATTATAGCTTTGTTATTTTTTGAATTAACAAAATGGGTATTTTATAAAATCCTGATATGTATTCTAGACCACGAACATATAATGAAGCCCTGTATGAAATGAAGAAATAACAGAAATAACAGAAAGCCATTATAAAAAGTGAAGTGGAAAAAGATGATACAATCAAACTTTGACCATATATTCTAGAGTAAATGTTTCATACTTGTATTACAGAGGAATTACTTTGTTAAGTAATTTAAGAAAACTATTTACATCGGTTTTAAATGAGCGTATAAATAAGTGGTCCGAAAACAATAATATTGTATCTGACGCTCAATTTGGGTTCCGCAAACGCCGGTCCACTATTGATGCAGAATTTGTGTTGAACTCATTGATACAGAAGTTTATTAACGAAAATAAACGTTTGTTTTGTTGTTTTATTGATATGAAACGCTGTTTTGACTCTATTTGTAGAAATTCTAGGTATAAGCTTCATATATGGGTTTAAACGGCAAAATTCTACGCATTATTAGAAATATGTATCAATCTGTGAAGTCGTGTATACGTTCATGTGATAATATGAATCATTCTGATTTTTTTCGACATCGCAATGAGATTACGTCAAGGGGAGATAATTTCCCCGATTATGTTCTCCTTGTTTAGCTGTACTTGCAAGATAAAGTTAACTGTGAGCTTACTTAAAATGAGTTATTTATCATATTACTACTATTCGCTGACGACATAGTTATTCTAGCAACAAATCCGTCTGATTTTCAATCGTCACTAAATAAATTATATGAGTATTGTAATACTTGGGGACTACAGGTCAATGTAGATAAATCAAAATGTATGGTATTTAGAACGCGGGGAGGCTTGAGAAATAGGGAAATTTGATTCTACGGTGAAAATTCATGTATTCTTGAAAATGTTAATGATTTTAACTATTTAGGTGTTACCTTTAACTATACAGGACATTTTTCATTAAATACCCAAATTTGTATGGTAAAGGTCTTACAGGAATGAGTACACTCATAGCAAATTTAAAGAAACGCGATTCGCTGCCGAAAGTAGCCTTACAACTATTTGATTTGTTTGTTAAGTCTACAATAAACTATGGATGTGAAATATGGGGTTTGTGAAATCAAAACAATTAGAAACTTTACATATTAAATTTTGTAAGACATTATTGGGAGTGAGACAGTCGTCATGTAATACTGCTGTTTACGGAGGGTTAGGCAGATATCCCTTGTACATAAATAGATATGTCAGTATAGTTAAATACTGGCTCAAATTATGCCATAGTGAAAATGTTATTATAAAGACTATAGTTGAGTCGGACTTAATTGATTGTTTAACTGGTAAATCCAATTGGTTTACAAATGTAAAAACTCTTTTTTCTAAATATGGATTTTTATATAAATGGAATGAAGTTGATAAGCAATAGACATGTAAGCCTTCCTATCGATTATGCGTTTCTTAGTATGTTTAAGCAACGTTTGATAGACGAATTTACACAAGAATGGCGAACTAGCATCAACAATGTGGAGGTTTTAAATTTGTATAAATATGTAAAAGATACATTAGAAAAGGAACCCTATTTAAACAATATCGCATCTCGTAACTTACGGATCGGATTAACAAGGTTGCGTATATCCGCACATAGTCTAAGAATCCGGACCTGAAGATACGGGAGAGACAGATTAGAGAGAAATCTTAGAGTATGTCAAATATGTAATTGAAATGAAATTGAGGACGAGTTCCATTTTGTTTTTAATTGCCCGGCATATCATTCTATTAGACTAAAATATATCAAGATTATTTTTAGAACAAAGCCAAGTATGTTTAAATTTACACAATTGTTGTCATCTAAAAACAAGACAAATATTGTCATGTTAGCAAAATTTATACATGAATCACTAGAAATACGTATGAGTAGATTATAACGATCCAACAACTGATTTACATTTAATTGTTTGTAATATATCATTTGTAAATATGATGCTTGTTAATGACAAAGATGTAACTATTTATAGATTGTATAAAGCACATTCTAAATGGATTTTTCAGAAATATTTAATTTATAACAAAGAAAAATGTATATAACAAAATTGTGTGTATAAGATGGTGTGAACAAACGATGGATTAGAATGCGTATTTAAAAAAAAATCATCCACAGAAAGAAAAGCAACTCTATTAGTCGTTAAAGCTTTAATAAGAAGATTAATTATTTTTATTGAAAAAATATCGATTTAGATATTTTGTCTTGTTCATTATCAAAAGGAAAACAATTTTGCTTTTAGGGAGAGATTTAAACACACTATGTGGTCTATGTCACTTCATAATGATCGTTCACCACTTGCTATAATTATAAGCAATTTAAAACTTGGCTAATATAATTAAAATGATGTTTATGTCTTTAGATATGTCAAGTACGCAGACAAGATTCGTGTATTTATTTAAAAAAGGAGGAAGCAAAATAAATGACAAAATATGAAAGATAGAAGAAAAACGGAAATCCTTGTGTGAGAACCATTGTAACCTGTTTCTACTTCTAAATTAATCTTAAAATGTTGTTATCATTTTTCAAAAATGAAATAATATTTGAGTGATATTTAAGTAACATTATTTTTGTAATTCTATGTATGACATGAAAGTCTTAAACAGAAAGAGATTTTTACAGTTAATAATGCAACTAAATGTTTAACTTATAAGACAATTTAACAGAAAGAATCAAAACACGTAATGACATTTTACTGCTCAGACATCGGACATGTTAAATAGTTGTGTAAATAACTTTATGTTTAGCTTGTCTGAAAATAGATAAAACTATTATTATTGATGCGCCGTTGTCGTCGTCATTTTTGTGTGCAAAATCCTTAATGTAGATCTTAACTTAAACAATTTTGAAATTATAAATGTTTTATGACAATGGATGTTATCCTGAAAACCATTTTTCTAAGGAGTTAGCACCGCCCCCTTTTAAACTTTTATGTTTCTAAATATTGGTTATTGATAGGAATTGAATACATATATGTGATTGTAACTAGTACAATATTCGTTATAATTTTACCATACTTTTTATACTACTGATATAGAATACATATACATTTCATAATTTGAAATACCTTTATATGGAGCAGAATTTGGGTATTTATTCTCTGTGTTATCTTTCAATTGCTATTTATCTAATTTGTATTCGTATTCATTAATTTTCTTATCTATAATCATATAAATTTTAATTGATTTAAACAAGTTTAATTGCTACTTTTTAATTGCCAGTTAAACATTTGTATTTTGATACTGGAGAATGTAAGGATCAATTGTTTCGACTTCTTGTTTAAACTACGTGATTAGATATTATGTTGCATACTTCTTCCTTTTCAATTTGTATAATTAAGTATTAACTTATGATCTTGAACGTCCTTCCTTTTAAGAATACAAAGTGGGTTACATAACAATAAAATAAAATCTATACGAATGCACGTAGACAAATACGAACTGCAATAACACGAACACGAAATTACATTGAAATTTAAATTTATACATCTGGCCGGGAACCAATATTTCCGTACAAGTCCGTAATTTCTGACGGTGTAACCATAGAAATATTCTCTTAAAAAATTCACGAAATCCAGGGTAGCACTCCACAGTTAATTTCAAGTTTCTGCCGTCAATGTCCTACAAGCAATACATGTACGTCTAATAATTCTGATACCAAACTACACAATCTAGAAAAAGAAAACACATTTTGTTGAGAACATATGTGGAATAAGATTGCAAATCTACAAAGAAATCATCCCATCTGCAATAGGCAGGCAGTCAAAAAATTGTAATTCATTCCGTTGAAGCCCAAAATCTACAGTGGCCCGAGACCCAAAACAACACATTTCGTCCCTCTGGCAAAAAAGACCTGCAAATATACAGGCTAAAGGAACACCGTCTCTGCTTTAGCAACTCCCTTTACATGCAAAATATCACAAACTGGTGCTCAGCCTTGTAGATTTTTTACTACTGCTAATAGTTTGTACCCCCTGTAAAATTACTTGTCTTTACCGTGCATGCTGTTTAAAAGCAATGTTTACAAAAAAATGGCGGCTTTAACATCTATAATCAACAGCATGTGATGTCTGGCCATGTTTTCGAATTTGCAAGTGATCATATTAGATGTCATAAAAACAAATTTCATGCTGAAAAAGCACTTTAAAGACAACCAGTCATTTAACATTTTCCCTTATAAAGACGTATTTTGACGACTTCCCCCCCCCCCCCTCCTTTTTGAGACCTCAAACAGTGAAAAAATGCTCTATTTAGGCCCCAACACTCTTTTTTATTTGAGAAATGTTGTTAAAAAAGTGACCACTTTTCGACGCGCCCCCTATCAAAATAGTACATCAGGGGGTTGCCAGAAGGGGGATGTGCCCCCTTCTGTTTGGGGGGGGGGGTGAAGGTGGCGGTAGCCCCCCTCATCGCCAAGAAAATTTTGGACATGTGACAGGCTAAACACGGCCTCAGGTCGATGTCAGGGTAACTAGTAACCGACGCTGAAAAGCCTTTTACTCTATCTTAATTCATTGAGAAGTTGCAGCACTTTGAAATCAGTTTTGATGGGAAAAAACAATGCAAAATAGTGATTTTGAGACGTTCCCCGTTGCCGTGGTAACAGAAAATTTACGATTCATGCTGTTACAGAGGCCATGGTCCAGTCAACATGTGTGCCAAGTTTCATCAGTATTGAAGCATTTTTTATAGTTTTATAGCAGTTTGAACTTGTAACAGGAGGCTTTTCAATGAAAACTGCCATTTTTCACAATATGCTCATGGGGTAAAAGGTTAAATCCAGAATATTCACTATATCCAAGAAATCCTCCCTGGCCATTCAAAGCTGTGTCTTACATTATTGTGGTGTGCTACCTATAAACTTGGATTAAATTGCCGAGTAGCATTGTATCCTCACACCTTGTGCTCACGGAAAATACCGAAGCGATACATGAGTTATCTCCCGTCACTAAGATTTTGCGCTAGAATTTTACAGCTAGGACACAGAAAGCAAATATTAATCACGTGGTTTCTAGTTTTTATTTGTTCTGCTGTTCTTCTTATTGAAATGAGTCAGTTTTATTTCGCTTAAGGTTGTTTAATGTTAATAATTTCATAAAGTTAGAATATGGATAAATCTCTATAACAACAATTCTTATAGCCTCTACATACAAATTTATTTTCAGTGTGAATCGAATGAGAATAAGAGTTGCACAGATACATTTGTAAGAAACAAGTTCGAGAAAACACACTTTCTTTTAAATAAGTAGAAATAGCACATGTTTAAAACAAAAAGTAATTTATTGGTATCTAATATTAAATTAAACGAATTAAGATGAAGTACTGGCATTGGCTTTAGAATATTACAACTTACTATAAACATAGTAAGAAAGAATAAATAAATATTTCAGTAAAGAACTTTGTTTTACTCACAGATGAATCAAATTTGTAGGAATATGATTTAAACTTATGCAAATGAAAACAAGTAGTCATATGAATAAATACCCTAATTCTGCTCCATACCTTTAAGCTTCTTTTTCACGAATACAAACCCATTAAATACACATTTCAATATCTGAATATATGACATAGAACTCAATTTGAATTTATGTATAATAAAAGGGTCTGTAATATAACGAATATGATGAAAGTATTCAGTATTAGACAAAACAACAAATTACGAAAGAACCATATACGGAAATTGTTGTGTTGGCATACGCCTCGGTCAATATGACATTTACCGGTAAATATCACATCATATTCAATGGATTGTATAATATCCTTTGAACCAGGTCTTTCATTTAGGGAAAGGCATCGTACTCGGTCGTTATCTTATACGTACCAATTTACGATTTATGTAGGCAAGTGGTATTGTCATTTTTTATTTATCTATACCACCTTCCTTTATTATGTGCTCAAATTATTTCATAAATATCACTGGAAATCAAACATCTCTCTTGGCTTTTGACCAACTCCCAGCTATTGACTCTTTGTTTTTGGAAAAATTGCATAACATTTACAGATGTGTAGAAGACATTCCAATATAGGTTGTTTCCCTGTATCATTTTACTCACTATCTGGACTATTTTATAACAAGGGGACTGATTTGAAGAAAAGCAATGACCGCCAGTTATCTAAGGTCTAGCCCTTGTAGTTTTGAAGAAATCTTTCTTTTTAATTTTTACTATATACATCTACATACAAGGAAAACACATAACACCTTGGGCGAGGCTAATTTTAACCCAATGCCTATATTGTGATCAATAATTTGATTGAGGTCCACAAGACATTGCCTTGCGCTAAATATCCATACGCTAGACTTAAGTTCTAGAGAAGAAATTTTGTGAAATGTCTTTCTATTATCCCTTTTGGATTGCCACGGTATACTCAGATGCTTTCTTACGTGTGGGAAAATCGTACTGAAACAGAAAGGCATTGTAATTTGATATAATAAATTTTCTCACATCTTTTCAGTTCATTTTTTTCTCAATGTTTAAGTAATAAATGTCTCTTTGAAATACCTTTTTTAATTCAGTTAGTTCTTTCACAGTCATATTTATGGAAATCTCAATTAAAGCTTGAATAATAGTCAAATCAAAAGATATTGGTCGGTAGAATTTCATCGGTCCTTAATTCATGCAGTTTGACGAGAGCACCAACATTTATATTGGAATACAAAACATCATCATATTATCATTAAACGTTTTGTGAAATGCCATTATCAAATGCGACTTGAGGATTCTGTGAAATTGCATTAATTCCCTATGGATTACATTCCATTTGTTTTGAAATTGCATAATCCTTCTGAAACACTGCATTTCATCTATTTTATAGGATGTTATAGAAAGGTTTCTAACAATTATTTTGATTCTTTGCGAATCAATATTGTTTTATTATTCCTAATCCTCATGATTATTCAGAAGTCTGATGATGAATTTGGTACCTTTCGGGCATGATGATGAGTATTAGATATACGGATATTTCACATAACAATTTTGCCTGAAACATTTCTTAAAGCAAATAAATATTGTACGATGAATGCAGAGATAAACTATGGATTACCAATTTCAAAATGAAAACTAGATCAAGAAGGAAGGCATTCATTTAATCATCGCATCCCCAACACGACCAGTAGGAACAGAACTTCCGACACGGAGTCCAATAGGATACCATACAAAAGCAGGACAGGGAAAAAGACAAAGACATTGTTTAACAATCAACAAGATTAGTCATTTTAAAGTGTTTGGCTGTAGATAATACATCAGCACGACATTTTATCAGTAATATACATTCTAGCAATTTGCTAACAATAATTGTCTTAATCTGAAGTGCTATATTTGTTCAATCGACTGAGCTAACCCGTAATCATTGATATGAAAGCTTTTCTGTGACAATGAAAACATTTGTCTGTTTGTTCCATTCTCTGTTTTATTTGAACTTTTCCACAAATGTCAAGCAGTCTAATGGCTTAATTCTTATTTATTATGCATAAGACGCTCACAGATGTCATCTTACACGAAGAGACTAAAGTACCAACGTTGACATTTGAACCCACAAGAACATTAAATGATCCATAAAAAAGTTAATTCGCACAGTATTATTTGAGCATTTAAATAGAAAACGGTAAATTGTGGGACCAAAATCATATAAATTTATTGATAAGAAGTGAGAACTATGAAAACTAAGGCTTAGAATAATGAACCAGTCTTGATTAAAATTACATTTAAATTATGAATTTTCTTTTATGTATTATTATTTTTTCGAGATGTACACCGGGTATCACATTATTGAATTTAAAAGGGTAACTAAAATGTAACTTTAAACTATGCAATAATCAACTAATCTTTGGCTATTCTCATAATCAACAAATAAATAAGATTTCAAGGTGATATATTTTTGATGCATTTTTTATAATCAGAAAAATATTACTGACATTCAACATATAAGGGCTAATCATTAGCATTGACATTTTTAAAGTAAATAAAATGTTACAGAAACTGATTTTTATTACGCAAATGTAAAATCCTATAAAACTAGAGGATGCTTTTGTAAAAAAGCGCATGTCTCCCCCACTGCTGAGAATAACTGTGAATGGAAACAGGAATGGAAATGGAGATAAGATAATGTAAATACCCGGTAGTCACTTCAATGAAGGCTGTCTATGGATGGTTTCTATTGTTAAGGTTGTATGAGAAGATGCTTCCTAAACTGTTTGTTTTTAACCAGGTATTCAATTTTGAAAATCCTGGTTATTCAATCAGCGTATGGCAGGCGGGCGTCAAACGAAATTGCACTTGATGGTCATATCATATATAGTTTCACAAATGAAATTAAATGAAATTGTGTCTGCTCCATAATTCTTCAAACCTTTAAAGGATTTTGATGATACTTGAAACAAACGTTCATATTGTCAGATTTTTTTACACTATTGAAAGACAACTCAAATTACAATGTATGTAAAATCATGATAACTGTAGTGTGTTGGGATGACTCCACTCGTTTTCACAATGAAGCCTCTCTGGTAGATACTTGAAACAAAAATTCACCACATCCAGAGAACGTGTAGAGTACATGTTTCGTATGGCTGGTTCCAAGGTCAAGGTCTACTTGACACTTGAATGTCATATCATATATAGTTTCACAAACGAAATTAAAGGAAATTGTGTCTGCTCCATAACTCTTCAACCCTTTGAAGGATTTTGATGATACTTGAAACAAACGTTCATATTGTCAAATTTTTTACACTATTGAAAGACAACTCAAATTTCAATGTATGTCAAATCATGATAACTGTAGTGTGTTGGGATGACTCCACTCGTTTGACCTACTGACCCCAAAAACAATAGGGATCATCAGCTCTATAAGACCAATCATCCTATGAAGTTTGAGGGCTGTAGGTCAAAAGGAACTCTAGTTATCATCCGGAAACGAGAAATTGACCAACGGTCACTGTGACCTTGACCTTTGAAACTACTGACCCCAAAAACAATAGGGATCATCTGCTCAATAAGACCATTCATCCTATGAAGTTTGAGAGCTGTAGGTCAAAAGGAACTCTAGTTATCGTCCGGAAACGAAGAATGGATGGACGGACTGACGGACGGACAGGGCAAAAACAATATGTCTCCCCCCAGTTTGAGGGTTGTAGGTCAAAAGGAACTCTAGTTATCATCCGGAAATGAGAAATTGACCAACGGTCACTGTGACCTTGACCTTTGACCTACTGACCCCAAAAACAATAGGGATCATCTGCTCTATAAGACCAATCATCCTATGAAGTTTGAGGGCTGTAGGTCAAAAGGAACTCTAGTTATCATCCGGAAACGAGAAATTGACCAACGGTCACTGTGACCTTGACCTTTGAACTACTGACCCCAAAAACAATAGGGATCATCTGCTCTATAAGACCAATCATCCTATGAAGTTTGAGGGCTGTAGGTCAAAAGGAACTCTAGTTATCATCCGGAAACGAGAAATTGACCAACGGTCACTGTGACCTTGACCTTTGACCTACTGACCCCAAAAACAATAGGGATCATCTGCTCTATAAGACCAATCATCCTATGAAGTTTGAGGGCTGTAGGTCAAAAGGAACTCTAGTTATCATCCGGAAACGAGAAATTGACCAACGGTCACTGTGACCTTGACCTTTGACCTACTGACCCCAAAACAATAGGGATCATCTGCTCAATAAGACCAATCATCCTATGAAGTTTGAGGTCTGTAGGTCTAAAGGAACTCTAGTTATCATCCGGAAACGAGAAATTGACCAACGGTCAGTGTGACCTTGACCTTTGACCTACTGACCCCAAAAACAATAGGGATCATCAGCTCTATAAGACCAATCATCCTATGAAGTTTGAGGGCTGTAGGTCAAAAGGAACTCTAGTTATCATCCGGAAACGAGAAATTGACCAACGGTCACTGTGACCTTGACCTTTGAACTACTGACCCTAAAAACAATAGGGATCATCTGCTCAATAAGACCATTCATCCTATGAAGTTTGAGAGCTGTAGGTCAAAAGGAACTCTAGTTATCGTCCGGAAACGAAGAATGGACGGACGGACTGACGGACGGACGGACTGACGGACGGACGGACAGGGCAAAAACAATATGTCTCCCCCGAGGTGGGGGAGACATAATTAATTGAGGACATTTAATATGCATGTAATACCATTTACAGATAATCGGCTTATATCTATTAAAAAAACATATAATTATATAAAAGCGAATTAAAATGGAATGTTCTTTGTTTTCAATGTGCTTCAATTACAATTACAATGTTACCCTCGCTTAAAGATAAATAACAAACAAATCATCTATAGTAATTAGTAAGTTAAAAGTCAATCATAATTTAATATATTAAACCTCTATGCTTGATTGTTTGCAGTACGGTTGGAATATCATAGAAATGTCTGAGTCATATATCTCTTTTCTGTGTTGAAATTTAGTCATGAAGTTAAAGATATTAAGATACACTTTTCAACAGAAATAATTGGTTAATTTGAGATACAGACCGCACTGTCTAAATGTATAGAAACACTAAAACCGACCATTCTAATTGAAACCACAAACTCCTGCAAACGTTTTATAAAATATTGGTGCCAAATAATGCATTTCTTTATGAAGACTTGAACTATATACCTTGGCATGAAAGAAAGATTTCAGATGTATGAAATCATCATTAGTTGACATTTCTGACATTTTACAAGACACGAAAGAAATTTATTGGGAAGCCAAAATGAATGTCTGTTCTATTACAAAACTTGATCTATATGTTTTTTCTTGTCGTACTATGGTTTAATATCGGACGGCAAAATAATTGACTTTCTGAAATCTTAAATATCAATTTTACATTTTCAAAACATCAAGCTTGACTTTCGTCATAAAATTTCCTTACACATGTATCAAACGAGAAAAGCTAGTGATGGAAATTAAACAGTTATGTTAATTTGCAGTGTTAAATCTGGCCTTCTGATATACTGGCATCATTGTAGAGATTTAAATGCTGGCTGACCGCTATACAATAATTATTATTCGGATGGTTTAGTTTGTTCAGTAAAGATTTCGTTGCAATGCTTAAGGTCCTTGCACAATATAAGTACAAAGGTAAAGATTGTGATATATGAATAAAAATGAATCGTGTACATTTATTTTTTTGTATCGGTAGACACAAATTTACATTATTCATCTAATGTAACGTTTACCTATCAAATATTTGAACTTTAATATACACTCGTCCTCTGAAAAGAAATATGCTATTATTAATTTGTATGGCTAATGCATTTTCGAAATGTTACTTTATTGATAAGAATTAAATGAAATATGTTTTTAAAATGAAACAGATATTTTCTTTTTTATGTACAAATTTATACTAACTAAATAATTTAACATTAATTTAATATTAATTAATGGTACAACTTACATCATAATATTAAAGCAGGCTAAATGTGATAGTCTTGATTTTAGAAACAAATAGTTCTCATGGACCTAGCTGTTTTTAACAAAACATGTCAGGTTTACGTATATCCTGCGCTGTCTAACATCGTGAGCGTTAAGTTCACTCAGAATTTATTTGGTTTTGTAGTAAGCTATAAGCTGTATTCACACTTTCGAATCCGTTTCTGGAACCGGCTTGTCAATGACGGCGGTGGAACTCAAGAAGCTAGCGATAAGTAGATTAATTTACTAGTCCGACGCGATAACAACTTGGTCATCTTTCGAGTTTCTTTCTAGTAAAGTTTACCGCTTTTTTAAGCAAACAGTTTGAATTATCCAAAATGTGTACTTTTAAACATTTACTCGAAAAGAAAAAAGAATACCCTAAAAAATATTCGTTTGCCTCAATAAATTGATTAAATGTATCCATGGATAACGCTTTATAAAATGTGTACACATATTGGTTGAGTCATCAGCTTATCTTATCTACTGAAAATACATTTCCCAATAGACCAACAGATCTTAAGACGATTGTATTACACACTGACATTTTACATTTTTTATTATATTCCAAGACGAATGGAAATCAAAAGTGGGGTCTAGTAAAAAAATATCATATATTAATAATAATGGTATTACTTTTTTACGTGAGGTTTTTATTATATATTTCTATCAATTTTCGTACTGGTAACATATAACTGTAGTTTTATTTGTCTCGGCTATTTTAGAAATTTATGGCTGCCTGTTCATAAATAGGAAAGTTTTGGCATAAAATGTAACATTATGCGCTAACAGTAAATTTAAGTCATAGACCTAGTTTGTGGGCGGGAAACAACTTTATGATACATACAAAATGTTCAAAAACTTTTCAGTCGTTCTGTTTACCTTTTGACTAATCAAATACCATGTTTAAATATCATTCAATTAGTACAACATGATAATGGTATTGTAAGAGTTACCAAAATCATTTGGTCAGCATCATCAATCTTATTTGCTTTAATTTCATACTATATAAATCTATTCTTTTGAGTTAAAATTTTGCATTTGTACGTATAACCATTATAAAGATTGGTTTGAATCCATGACCAATGATTCAACATTCGGCATTGAAAGTAAACGTCTGAAGACCCTTTTGTTCATGATATAATGATGTTATTAACTTTAGTTTATACAGAATGAATATTACTTTGATTGTGCAAGAAGCTATGAACTTGTTTACAATCTCTCGAATCCGTTCCTTGGATAAAACAGTAATAACCAATGAGTGTATTTGTTGTATGTTTTTTGTTGTTGTTGTTGTTTTTTTATGAGAACAACGGCTTGTCCCTGACGTGGTTTAGCCTACGTTAAAACCCACGCAACTTCTTTTATCAAGACAATTATATTTCAAGTTTTCAAGGTTTCGAGAGCCAGTGTATCGCAAACTTGTTCGTTTGTTGCAGTTTGCTTCTAATTGAGAAAGAAATGAGTTTGTGTTACAATGTTGAGTACAATACTTAACTCCATTAGACGACTTTACATTCTTTATAAACAAGGTTTCAGTCGAGTAAAACATCGGTTTTATAGGTATGTACCAGGCCAATGGAAATGTATCTTTACATATCTTTACAACAAGCAGTTTTTGTTGAATCAAGAAAGGAAAGATATCAGAACATTTTATTACTCTTTCTCGGTATATTATTATTCCCTATTGAACGATTATGTTTAAGATGCTTATGTAATAAAGAAACCTCGATATTATATTGTTCTCAGGACTGAACCATTAATCGATTTGTCTAGAAAATATATAAACGAAATGAATAATAATAGGACATTACTTATTTGTTAAATAAGCACACATTTGATAATATTCATTAGGCTCCAAAGTTATAGATCCTAGTTTTTGTTTGAAGATTAATTCCTAGTATTCTATTCGTTCATTCTATTTCTCTGTATATGGTCAACATTTCCGTTTTGTTTTAATCATCGTAACAAAATCTTGCCTGAATTAAATTTCATCTTTTCATCAGACAACTGTCTGTGGCACGCCTACTTCTTAAAGATGCATGCCTCCAGATGAGTCAAACTATTTCAATAAAATCAAACTTGAGAATTATGTACGACGAATTTAGGAAAAGTAATATGATTCAGGTTCAAGTGATATTTTACATCTCATGTGCGGTTTATGGCTGATTTTGCAGTATTTACAACTATATTTCTACTACGTTACTAACGCAGTAAGGGCTTTTTATGCATATTATTACATATTATACATATTTAAATACAAATTTCAAAATTTTCATGAAAATTAGCGTGAATCTGGAGGCGTGCTGCTTTAAGCTCTATTACTTTTTCATAATTCTTTTTACTTGGCACTATCTATTCGTTCTAAGTTAGATCACCAACAATTATTTACACTAAACAAAATTGTAACACTGAAAGTTCACTGCCGTGTAATCACTACTACTGACATTGAACCAGTTTTGTATTTGAATGTTGAATTATTCTTTAACTGGTACTAAATGTCGTGACTGTAGTCTTTGAACGTCTATTAGGGTGCTCAATAAATAAACATTGCATATATATTAAGTTTGCGGTGTTGAGCGAATAAAAGGTTCAATACAGGTTATGTTAGTCTAAATTGTAAAAGCCTTAATGGTTATTAACAGATGTGTAAGAAATAGGCAATTAAAACCGGAAATACATAGGGAGCAGTGAGTCTTACTCATATAAACATATAATGCTGTCAATATTTAAAAGCTGTTTGATAGTACACGAACGACTAGACCGTTCCTCATTGTATGTGCCTTTTTTTCCTACATACGTGTAATGCCTAAGTCATATTATTATACATATTGCATCGCTTAAAAAACTTTTATCATAGTATGCCTTTTGCAGCACTTTTACAATTTTCCAGAGAAAAAAAATGTTTTGATTTGAGTCAGACGAAAGTTGATTCCGTACTTAGATAGTTAAAGAACTCTAACCGATGCTATTGCAAGAAACAAGAATCAAATGAAATATGTGAAATAGAAATATGAATTAAAGTGCCTTTGCATAAAATTTGATATTTTTGTCTAGTAAAACAATATTTCTACATTGATCCAAAACAACAATGAAATATTAGACGCGTACATATGTTTGATATTGCCCCTTGACGAAAAAAATATGAAGAGTTACAGTAGACATTCAATGCTTTTCTTAAATATTTACTGGCAAAATGTTTCAAGATATCCATTAATTTTTGTCTTAAGATCTCTATCTGTCTGGACGTTTATGTGATTTATGATTCTTGCAATATTCTAGATATTTAGATTGCTAGTATAAAATGTTAAATCATGTAAATGAAATGTTTATAAATAAAATATTGTTTAAGTTTCATGCCGCTTGTCTGCATTAGTACTCACAGGCACATTATTCCTTTTTAAATGTCAGATATTTAAAACTAAGAAGAAATTAATTAGAAATAACTGAAATTTGTTACTGCACCTATATTATGTGCAAGGTATCTTAATATATTACATATTGAGACAATAAGATATATTACTTACATTGACTTTGAAAGTTATTGATCTCTTTATAAATGAAATTCGCACGTTTGAGATAATAAATTTTGAGAACCACACTTGTTAACATTTTTTATTAACCTCGTAATAGGTTTGAGAGAGATTGGGTCGCCCCAATCATATCTTTATCATATCATTCATTGTTTATATTCAATGTACAAATAAATAAGTTGATAAGAGTTCATCCAAATAATTCCCAATACTAAGAAACCACCTTCAAGTTGATTAATGGAAAGTTTTATATATATTACTATGTTACACTATTACACTGGAATACAATGTTATTTCATGCATATATTATTTGATTCGATCAGTATACTACTTTAAAAGGAATATCTGTGACATTGAAAGGTAAACAAAAAGCGTACATCCCAGAATTTGTGATGTGAAGATTTCTATGTGAATGAAAAACAAACAGAATGTTTGAGATGTTATTATAAAACAGAAAGATATCGAGTATTTTGTCACTAACATGGAAGAGATCATATGAACAAATTCTTAACTATTGAAAACAATTCATTTTGCGATAACTTTACTATCTGATGTTTTATCAATTCTATGCTTTACACAACTTGATTGATGTTTTCATGAAATGCAAAAAAGCCTAATTACTAAATGTGTAGGAGTTCATATAATTAAAATGTAATTTCTCAATCCATCCTACACAATAAGTAGATTATTAATTTGAAAGCTTTCATATCACTTGAGATATCTAAAGCGTATGTCCGTTTGTTCCATTTTATATTTAATTTGATATTTTATAAGAAATGCCAAGCAGTATTTATATTTAGGTGTGATATGGCTCTTAAGTTATTAAAATGAAATGTGCAGTTCTTAATAAAATTGCTATACAATTAAGATTTATCTTATTTTCATTCATTTTTGTTGTCAAATAATTACATTTAATTTATTATTTGCCATCAGATATATTCTTATGAGTAACGAATTAGGGTTCTTTCAATTCAACCATTGATCTTATATAAATGCTTCAACTAATTGGGATTTGTGTGTGTACTGAATATTTACTCGAGAAAGAAATACTTCCCTAAGAAACTCAGTTTCCTTCCATATAATGATTTCCTGAATTGTTATATGAAAAGAAAAACATTTTTTTAAAAGTCTTTTATTTTTTATTGATCATTTTTTTTTAAAACCTTTTCCTTTTTATCTACTAAAAATTTTCCCAAATGGGGGACCAAAAAAAAGCAAAAAGGCCCTTTTACATAAAAACCACAGCCCTTTAAATTTTGAAACATTTTTTTTTTTTCCCAAGGGACAAATGTAAAAAAACAATTTTGGGGTCAAAGAAAAAAAATTTATCAAATTTTTAATAATGGTTTTATTTTTTTTAACATAAATATTTTTTAATTTAAATCATCATTCGTATATCTGTCATTTTATTTTTCCTCGACTATTTTAAGAATTGATGTGTCCGTATTTAAGAAGAGTGTCGGGATATTTTGGCATAAAAGTAACATTATGCGCCAATATTACATTTAAGTGATAGACATTGTATTTGATAGGAGAAAACTGTCGGAGTCATGCAGGATGTCCAAGTGAAAATAAAATAATGTTTCAAAACGTTTGCTAATCGTTCTGTTTACTTTTTGATCAATCAAATATTTGTTAATATTATTCACTTATGACAAACAAGAAGTTATTTTGTTATTTGAAAGATAATAAGAATCATCTTGCCCGCTTCAATGTATGTATGATTGTTAAAGCGGCAATAATTTCTGCTCTTCATATTATTTGAACAATTATTATAAAGACGTGAGTTCCAAGACCTCAAATTCTAACTTAACAAAATTGATATATATCATTGTCCCTTATTTCAGATTTGGCCTCAATAATACCCAATAATAATACCCAAACGCCCCAAAAGTCTGAGATTCACGATACAATCACGTCATTTTAATTAAAGGTAGGAATTGCAATAATTATTTTACGAAAACAATAAAAGTTTAAAAGAGGAGTAAACTGCTCAAAACCTATATAAGACAAGGCTAGCCGAGTTCGAGTTAAGTTTTGCATCTGTGTATGAGTTTCTTCATTAGTTAAGAATTGTACCAATCAATGTATTATGAACCTTTCTAATTGACACAATTTTTTCACCTGTCAAAACACTTTTTAACTTTGTCTAACCTTCATCATAACAGTTTCACATCCTCTCTCTCCATCGTAAGAGGTAAGTATTGTACACATATAAATATATATAGAATCCAAATGGGCTGTTATCACTGGTTTAGCATGACGGCAATATTAAAATTATTCTATCTGTTATCTTGTTGTATCAAGGAAGAAAAGAATATCATAAAAGTTTTATCACGTGATCTGGACATATAATTCCCCAAACAATGATAATGTTTAAGATGCGTATTTAATGTAGAATGAATATATATTATAGCCCCCAAGAATGGTCAATCAATTGATTTGTCTAGCAAGTTAATACGAAATAAATAATATGAAATTCCTTATGTTCTTAACAAATACAACAATCATGATAATATGCATTAAATACCGTATATGTGTTGCTTAAACATTGCAAATAAGCTATTTGTTTATCAACCTTTGTACGGATTTTCCGCAGGCACAGTTTCTTTTCGAAGATATGTTGCTTGTTTTTAATGATGTCTTTTGACAGCTGTTGGTGACACGATTACTTCCTAACCTCTAGTTCCCTTTTACAAATTATATTTGCACCATCTCTGAACACACCTGTAAATCTTTCCATAAGCAAAGTATCTTAAAGAGATCCTGTAACACAATATGTTTATAGTTTTTATATTATAAATATAATGCTCAAATGAAGATTTATATATATTATAAGTTCCAAAAAAAGCATATTTTGTACAGATATTACCGAATTAATATTTCTTGTTAATAAAGGGGGGTACTTAAAAATTTATTTTCTATAAAAGTCTAAGTCAAATCTTTTAAGAAGAAATGAATGGATATATTTTAATGACTACAATTCATAATGTGGAAAAGTATTTGCATTACATACTTTTACATATTCTGATTTGCGACATTATATCTTGTATTGGGACAAACAGAATTTATAACTAACACATTAACCGACACAGACATCGTTCAATAGTGACTGCCTTACGATTTGATAATCAGTTACCTGTGAAAGATAATAGTTTTAATAAACAGGGAGGCGCAATATAATGAAACACTTAATGTAGTATATTACAAGAATAACGCCAAGTAACATGTACGTCAAAATAATTGTAACCCATGTAAAAGGTGTAAACCTTTCTCCCATAACTTATATATGTTATGAAAGCAATTGTAAAAAATAAAGTACAAAATAATCGTTCCATTCCCATTCGCATTACATGTTTAACAATGCTGTCACTACTATGTAGTAATATCTCGAAACAAAGTAATCCCTCGGAAGCATTAAAAATTACATGAGAATTGCTGACTCGGTTTGATTGAGTCTGTAATCAATAGTAATGTGTTTATCTATGTAACCCTACTGATGCCGATTTCTGACCATTTCAAGGGCTTGTGATGTAACACTTGTAACATATGTTACATCTGTAACAAATAATAGGAAATTTTCATTTCAATTCCCTCTAACTCTCGTAACATAGCTAAGATCGGAGCCAACGTAAATTATAGTCCGCACTTAATTAAATTGATATTTATAAAATAATCAAAACCATTGAAGAAAAACTCCGTGATTTGTAACAAAAGTTGATTTTGTTTTTGTTTGTATGTTGTTGTTGTTTGCTTTTGTTGTTTTTATCAAAAGAAATTAAAAAAAGTTGATATCATTTTCGGAATCTTTAACAATTCAAATGTTGCTTGTTGTTTTAACAGGTGACCTAGATCTATCGGCAATCTTTCACACAATTACCTCTCTATTTCTATCTTTAATTGGTTCATATTTTATTTACAAATTTTATTAAGGTAAAGTCATATGTAAAAATAAGCAGTAGATATAAAACTACTTTAAAATACGAGAAATGTTCTACTTAGAAGAAACACTAACATAATGAGTATGTTTGAAGTCTGCAAAGTAGATTTTCTTCAGAATTTGCTAAAAAATGTTTTTAAAGAAGCATTTCGTAAATCTATTGATGTATCAAAACACCGAAATTAAAATTGCTCGGCCATGTATCTTTTGTTTTAGAATAAACTTTTTGTAATGAGTTGAAGGAAAGGTTGTAACACCTCACTGAAGATGTGCATAATCTATCACAGTGTTACGCCTTTAGACAAAACATCAGCATGATATTTTATCAGTAATATACATTCTAGCAATCTGTTAACATTTCATGCCTTAATCTAAAGTGCTATATTTGTTCAATCGACTGAGCTAACACGCAATCGTTTATATGAAAGCTTATTGTGATAATGAAAATAGTTGTCTGTTTGTTCCATTCTCTGTTTTATTTGAACTTTTCAAGAAATGCCAAGCTCTTTAATGGCTTAAGTCTTATTTATTATGCATAAAACGCTTACAGTTGTCATCTTACATGAAGAGACTAAAATACCGACGATGACATTTTAACCCACAACAGCATTAAAAAGATGATGATAAACAAGTTAATTCACAGCAATTCTTCAGCATCTTATAAATACAATACGGTAAATTGTGATACCAAAATGATAATAAATTTACTGATAAGAAATGATAACTATGTAAACTAAAGCTTAGAATGATGCACCTGTCTTTACTAAAATTACATTTAAATTCTAAATTTCCTTATATGTATTATTATGTTTCCAGCTTTGCACCACCATAACAGTAACGAATTTAAATGTGTAACTGAAATGATACTTTTAACTATGCAAAAAAGTAAGCAAAATAATTTATATGTTCTCATATAAACAAATCAATAAAATTTCAAGATGATGTATGCTTGATACAAGTTTTACAAAAAGAAAAATATTACAGACATCCAACATATTAAGGCTGATAATTTTATAGTAAAATAAAATGTTACAGAAACTTTCCTTTATTATCTTAATGTCAAATCCTATAAAAATAAATGAGAACATTTAATATGCAATTATTTCATGTTTTCCGAAGTTTTACTGTAATTTATCAAATGATTATATTCTGATAAACCATCAGTGAAATTTAAAAAATAAGTTTGATAAGTTTGATAAGTTTATTTCAATATTCCATTGGACCAAATGGTCCATGAGGATAAATAGATAAATGATACATGACAAGACAGTGTAAAGCATATACATAACATGTGTAAGTGGAGAAGGTATACACAAAATTGTATATCATCAATTAAAATGAACATCAGAACAAAAGGACATTCAACTTAACCTAATGTTAAATAAATTACCAAGTCTGGCAAAACTTACAGAGGAGTGAACTTCATACATTGTATTGAATTAATTTGATAAGATACATGTATATATATAATGCATCATATAAATTTTATATTCATATTTGCTTGAGTATGTGTATGCCGTTCTTGTCGAATCAAAATACAAGAACAACATAACCATTTGTCGGTAAATTTAGATATAGAACGTGAATCAATTTAAAAAATTTAAATGAATTTAAACAAAAACTCAGATGTATATACTGTATCATATAAAATTATATTTATACTTGTTCGAGTACGTGTATGTTGTTCTTGCCGAAACAAAACACAAGGACAACATAACCATTAGACAGTAAATTTAGCTCTAGAGAGTGGTTCGATTTAAAAAGGACGCACAATCTTAAGTATCATTTAGCTATACATTTACAAATATATATCCTTGACATGAATATCTTCTATACTAAAGCATTCACTAATTCAAAATTATTAAGCATAATAATTTAAATATGCATTTACATATATATTATTGACATAATTATCCATTTCACAAAAGTTTCACTTATTCAAAACAAAATAAATATTATTATTTGTACAGATATTACCGAATTAATATTTCTTGTTAATAAAGGGAGGTTATTTAAAATCTATTTTCTATAAAGTCTAAGTCAAATCTTTCAATAAGAAATGAATGGATATAATTTAATGACTACAAGTCATAATGTGGACAACAAGTATTTGCATTACATATTGTACATATTCTGATTTGCGACATTATATCTTGTATTGGACAACAAAATTTATAACTAACATATTAAGGTGACAACGGAGTCAATTATCACTGAAAATACCTAAAATGAGATTTTTTGCTAAGTAGATTTATCAACCTTTTCTGAACAAATTCGTGATTTAATTTTGGAAGCAGTTAGTCCAAAAAATGTGTTTTTAAACGTTTTAAAACGGTACCTATACTATTTGGATCTGCTATTCGCGTAACCTGTCGATTATCGAAAACGCTCCGCCCCCTGTTGAGGCATCAATGAGGGAAATCGGTAGTTCCATATATCCGTGAATTACAGGTCCATACTGGTCCATACTTCTCGTAATACATGTATCGTACAACTACCGTACATCTTTTATGAATATCTCAACATTTAGCCTTTTTTATAAATTATGAAATTGTCGGCCAATGTACGTAACATAATGTATGAAACATAAATAAGCATAGCGGCAAATCGCACGACCACGGGGTTTATTAAAAATGTAGTTGCTAAAATATCCATAATGTGTGAAAATAATGTGTCTGTCCCGTTAATCTGATAGATATTACATTGAGTTGGTATACTTTTGTACGGATTCAAGGGCTTACTTTACATTCAACCTCGTTTTCTAACAATGTCAAGTAAAACAACAACAAAAACAGACAATATTTTTTATGTGAACGCCTATATGACTTGTGGTAATTACGGTGTCCCTGACAAATTTCTAAACCATTTTAGATTGTCTAAGGATGATTATTTCTCTATGAATAAAAAAAGATATTAAAATATATTCTCAGTGAAAATAAATTGTTCGCCAGTAAATCGGACACAGTACTAATAAATCTGGGACAAAGTATGAAATTTATTGTCTTTCCCGGTAGAAACTAGATCTCTCTGGATCATAGATGATATTCATGATAATAGAAGTCAAGAAGGCCAGATCATAATGATCGAGTCATACGTTTTATTTCTATTAAAATATGTGAAGCATTATCAATTTGGTGGAAAAAAAAAATATAATATCCCGTTCTTATTTGTACATCTACCATGGACTTTAAAAGACTGTCAGAAGCTCAGTTTTTTGTTATTTATTTTATATTTTAACGGAATTTCATACACGAATACACAGGCAGAGTGACACTGGTATAATACAATAATAATGCTGATGATAATAAACTTCAAAAAGGAAACAATTAAATACCCCGCTAGCGGTGCGCAAATGCGTTCCATTTCCCCCCACTGAGTGCCTCAAATTTTACCGATAGTCACGTGACATGTGCGACAGATACCAGACGGACAATAAATCACGTTAAGAATTGAAGAAATTTCGGCTATAAACTGATATTAATCAGTAGCTTTTTAATTGGTCAGATGTCACTGGGTCATAAAATGTTGTTAGAGTATGTTACCGCAACTTGTGACCCTCTCTGGTGCGATATTTGTGTATTATGCAATTATTTAGCGTGAAACGTAGGGGTCCGAGAGAGAACAGCCGATTTATGACACTTCGTTTGATGCAGGTCGGACTAACTTTGAATCGGCATAACTTTTTTAATAATCAAGCACTTAACATGCGGTTTAAAGCACATGAAAGGAAATTCATTTACGGAGGGAACCGTGTCAGGGATTTTTGTTTGCTCAATCAGCGACTTAATTATCTTTAATTACGTAATATGTATGGTGAAAAAAGTCGCCTAAAATGTTTGACGTTACGTAATATTTTTTTGAGAAAAGATAGAAAAAATTTGAGACACGGTTCCCCAGATAATATAAGTATGGTTATTTTCCAAAAGTTTGATGACAAAAAAATAAAAAATGACTTTGATTTGACGATTTAAAATTTTAGGATTTTTATTCAAAATCAATCATTTACAAAGGCATTTTTTTCAAATATGTTATCTTTTGTGATGATCAACGACATTTAATGCACAGAGATTAAATAAATAACAATTATTACTAAAATAACTTGGTTTAAATGACATTTATGTGAGTACCACGGAAAGTGTCTGTTGTCACCTTAACCGACAAAATAATTTTAACTGTTCTCATATAAACAAATAAATAAAATTTCAAGATGATGTATGTTTGATGCAATTTTTACAAAAATAAAAATATTACAGACATCCATCATATTAAGGCTGATAATTAGCATACATATTTTACAGTAAAATAAAATGTTACAGAAACTGTTCTTTATTATCTAAATGTCAAATCCTATACAAATAAATGAGGACATTTAATATGCATTTATTTAATGCTTTCCTAAGTTTTACTGTAATATATCAAATGATTATATTCTGATAAACCATCAGTGAAATTTATAAAATTTAGTTCTCACTGTAGCCGGACTATTTCTGAAAGCGGTTGAAAATACTATCATAACTAAATGGAATAACAGTCAAAAATATATACCGTCATACGTAAATTTTGCTTCTTTAGGAAAAGGAAGTTGATGTCATCATTTATCATGTAAAAAAATGTAACAAAATTAGAGAAATTTAACAGAACTATATTGTGCTTAATTCAAGAGGATGGTTTATTTTGTAAGAATTTGGTATCAACTGTGAAATGATTATGATGATTGAAACTATTCAAATTTTGTCAATTTTGTTAATGTTAGTATAAGAAAATATGGCTACATTATATTATATTTTAATATAAAACTTGCACATTGTGTACGTACAGTAGCACATGACGAGTTTGTTTCAATTTAATTTGCATCTAATGTAGGCGGCGTGTAAATTTAACATTTATTTTATAACGGCAAACTTAATATCTAGAATATTGCTGGAATCATAAATCTCATAAACGTCGAGACAGATGGAGATTTTAAGACAAAATGTAATGAATATCATGTAACACTTTGCCATTAAATATTTAAGAAAAACATTGCCTACATTTTCGACATAACCCTTTCTTCAAAGTGACAATAAGACATATGTAAGCGTCTGATATTTTATTGCAGTTCTAAATTTTCTATTCTTTGCAGAGAATAAAATTGGCTTTTAATGCCTTAATTGGAATTTCTTGTATTTCTTATTAAAAAAGGGATTTATTAAAAAATGAAAATACAAACATTTCCAATTAGTACAAGTTAAATTATCAATGAAATATTAAGAAACGTTGCTTATAGAAGAATCTAGATGTGTTCAGATATGGTGAAAATATAATTTCTGAAAGGGAACTAGAGGGAGGTTATGTTGTGATCATGTTTTGATCATGTCATCGACGGCTGTCAAAAGACAACATTAAAGACAAGCAACATATCTTGGATAAAGGAACGGTGCCGATAGATAATTCGTACAAAAGTTGATACTGTAACAACAAAAAAAGCCTATTTGCAATAAACAAAACATATACGATATCAAATGCATAGTATCAATGTTGCATTTGTTAAAAGAATACGTATTGCCATATTATTTGTTTCGTATTTACTTGCTAGACAAATCCAATTATAGACCCTCTTGGGGGCCAGACCCGTCTTGGTTTAGGGTTCCAAAAAAATATTATAAAAGTCTATGAATCGTGAATAGTACAATTCTTTTTTCTATAACATTCGTACACAAACGGGGGCTTGGGGGGACAACTTTACCCGAAACCTATCGCATAGCTTTGTCATATGTAGGTTTGGGAGCTGTGTCCCTCTTTTAAACTTAAATTGCCTTTGTAAAAGAAGTATTGCAATTCCTTCCTCTAATTGAAATGACGTGGTTGTATCGTGAACCTAAGAACTTCTGGGCGTTGGTTAGTACTTTAAATAAAGGCCGATTCTGACATTTTGTGACAAGGACATATATCAATTTTGTAAAGTTAGAATTTGAGGTCTTGGAACTCATGTCTTTATAATAATAGTTTAACGGTGTGAAGAGCAGAAATGATAGCTGCTTTAACAATCATACATACATTGAAGCGGACAAAATGATTCTGAAAACTTTTTAAATTACAGAATTATTTCTTGTTTGTAATATTTATCAAAAGGTAAATAGGACGATTAGCAAACTCTTTGAAACATTAATTTGAACAAGCACGTATTGAGACATACCGTGTGACTCCGACAGTTTTCTCCTATCAAATGCAATGTCTAAGACTTAAATTTAATATTGGTGCATATTGTTACATTGTATGCAAAATATCTCGACACTTTCTTATATGTGGACACATCAATTCTTAAAATAGTCCAGACAAAATAAAATGACAGATATACGAATGTTGATTGACAAAATAACAAACAATATTATGTTAACAAAAGTAATACCATTATTAACATTTGATATTTATATGCTAGACACAACTTGTTATATACATTCCTTAGAAACAATAAAAAAAGTACAATTTATGTTGTTATTATGTAAATCTTAAAACTTTGTTGGTTATAGAATTTCAGTAGATAAAGGAAATTTAAAAAAATTGGGTAAATTAAAAAAACCCTTTATTTTTCCTTAAAAATTCAGGAAAAATTTTTGGAAAAGGGAAAATGATTTTTTTAGGAAAATTCCTTTTGAGAAATAATTTTAGTTAACATAAATACAAAAAAAAACCCTTTAGTTGAACTTTATATAAATAATGTTGAATTGAAGAACCCCAAAAATCGTTTTTTCAAATTATATCTATGGCAAAATGTAATTTTAAAAAAAATGAAAAAAAATAAGATAAAATTTAAATTTCTAGCATTTTAATTGTCATTTAAGAATTAACATTTTATAAAAATGATCAAAAAAATAAAGATGGGAACAAACGCATCGGGTTTGATATCTTAAGTGTAGGGGAACTTTTAAATTAAAAAATTTTATGTGTAGGAGGGGTTTTAGAATTTCAAAAAATCAATTGAAAATTCTATTAGCCCTTAGGTTTTTACATTTTTAAAAAATTTTAAAAAATTTTAAAAATAGAATTGATAAAACAGTCAAATAGTTATTATCATCGCAAATGAAATTTTTGTCAAATTTTTAAAAATTTGTTTTTTTCAGAAAAAAAAATGAAAGTAAAAAACAAATGCCTAAAGGGCGTGAAAAATGGAAAATTTTAAGGTCGGGTTTATTTTAGCCGGTTTCATGCGTCTTGAAATTGAAAATCCGTCCACGTTCCTATCACCGCTAACAAAATTTTACATTTTAAAAGAAAATGGCGAAATGGGGGGTTCTACCGTGTCGTTTCGTTCAAATATTTCGAGGGCCAAAGTCTTTCCCCCACCAGTAAAATTGGAAAACTGCCAAAACTCTACTTTGTTAGTGTAACGTAAAGCCGAACCAAAATACTCGATATATTTCTGTTTTGTAATAAAATCTAAAATATGATAAACAAGCTCAACAAGGAAAGACAGCGTTCAATGAACTCAACCCAAACACGACCCAGGAACAAGAACCAGCAGCAAGGAGCCTTTAACACCTTAAACAATAACGGGAAAGGACACAAGGCAGAGCACGGACAGGCTTATCACTAAAATGATACATAAGAAATTATAAAACGTTCCGTTTTTCATTCACATAGAAATCCTCACATATCACAGGGCCTCGAATGAACGTTTTTGTTTACCTTTCAATGTAACAGATATTCTTTTTAAAACAGCATACTGATCGAATCAAAATTCATAAAATAAAAAAATAGGTCCATGAAAAATCATTATATTCCAGTGTAACAGTATTACAAAGAAATATATATAAAGCTATCACTCAATCAAGGTTGTATCTTCGTGTTGTAATTTTGGAATTTCTTCATAGGTTGATAGATCTCACTCAGGAGGTGTGCGGTGCACAAGAATGATAACTCTATCCTTCATATTTTTTGAGTTATTGCCCTTTGTTATTTTTTTACTTATTTTTTCCCAAGTGGAGCTAACTCAAAAAATCGTTGAGATGTCAACATGAAACTTTATAGGTGGATAGATCTTATTGAGGAGGAATGATGTGCACAAGAATGATAACTCAACCCTTTATAATTTTTGAGTTATTGCCCTTATATATTTTTTTATACTTTTTGTCCGGAGGTTATCTCAAAAAGTATTACAGGTTATCAACTTTAAATTTCATAGGTGGATAGATCTTATTAAGGAGGAGTGCAGCGCACAAGAATGATAACGCTACTGTGCATATTTTTTCAGTTATTGCCCTTTGTTATTTTTCATGCTTATTTTTTGTCCAGACAGTAACTCATTAAGTATATACTATATAAGGTATTCACTTGAAACTCAAAATATAATTTGATCTCTGTCCGTCCGTACATCTGTCCTGTCGTCCGTCCGTCATTCCGTCCCACATTTTTGTCCGGAGCATATCTCAAAAAGTATTTGAGGACCCAACTTCAAACTTCACAGGTGCATAGCTCATATTGAGGAGGAGTGCAGTGCATAAGCATGATAACTCTACCCTGCATAATTTTTCAGTTATTGCCCTTTGTTATTTTTCAAACTTAATTTTTGTCCAGAATATAACTCAAAAAGCCTTAAGTTTGAGATATGAAACTTCATAGGTGGATAGATCTCACTCAGGAAATATACAGTGTATAAGAATGATAATCTTCCCTTCATAATTTTTGAGTTATTGCCCTTTGATATTTGTCATACTTAATTTTTCCCCTGAGTGGAGCATGACTCGAAACGTCGTTGAGATGTCAACATGAAACTTCATAGGTAGATTTATCTTATTGAGGAGGAATGTTGTGAGCAAGAATTATAACTCTACCCTTTATAATTTTTGAAAAATTGCCCTTTGTTATTTTTCATACTTTTTGTCCGGAGCTTATCTCAAAAAGTGTTAAAGGTATCAACTTGAAACTTCATAGGTGTATGGATCTCATTGAGGAGGAGTGCACACAAGAATGATAACTCTACCTTGCATTATTTTTCAATTATTGCCCTTTGTTATTTTTAGCCATCAGTATTCACATAGGTTTCAAATCTGTAATCACTTCAGCCATCAGTTTTCATTACTTAAAGACCGCTTACAATTCTGCTCTATTACATATACATTCTTCCAATGAGCAAACACAATCGGCGGGGGATGGCCATGTTAATATGTCTCTTGTTATTTCTTTTTTGCTTATCTATTTTAATTTGCTAATAAATTATAAATCCTCTTAAATTAATCGCGTTTTATAAAATGGAACTGTTTTCGTTATAGTATCAATTAACATTCTTACATAGCTGTTATTTTCTTTTAAACTTTAAATGTATTTACAAAATATTCAAATGCATGCATCAATTGTAAAACATAGGATTTTACATTCTTATCCAATGTAAACCAAAGCTATCATCGTGTACAGATTTTCTTTATTTTAGTTTTCCTACTTAATGTTCCAATCTATTGCTATATTAAAGATAACTATTCATATTTTCTTCAATTTTAGTTTTCTTTTCAACAACTTCAGTACCATTCGACAATATGAATACATACACTTGAACATTGGATCACATCTATCTCCTGTAGCTTTTCATCATTTGACAGTAAGCCATTTTAAGATGTTTTCCTCTAACTTACCATTATCATTATAAATAGTCTGTCAGTCCCATTTCATCACAAATTAACAAACGCCAGAATCTCTGCTTTCAGTCAATTTATTTCAGACAAGACGCGAAAATAACAATTCAAATCGTCTTATCGTCTATTATCTGAAATCAATTTCCTTAAAGAAGTCTAAGCACAGAAAAACTGTCATCCAAAGTGTTATTCCTTGATTGATGGGATAATAAATAAATGAAAGTTGTCAATTTGTGTTTTGTTTGTATGACGTACCGATATAAGTTTACACGGAATTAGAAAGTGAACAGGAATTTGTTATGTTAATACTCACATATACAAATTAATGTACTTTTATATAACAGTATACACGTACAATGTTTTTTTGATAGATGAAGCTAAACAAAAACGGAAAATTTAGCATTTTGATAAATCTTTAATAATTGTTCCACTTCATCCTATATTCCTTCATGAAAAACAACAACAACAACAACAAAAACCAATATGACCATTATTAAACCCTAGAAAATGTTACAGTTCAAAAATAAATGGACAATTTAGTAGAAAATACATTTAACGGGTATTATAAAAAGACTCTGTAAAATACTAATTGCTCAACTTGCATTGTTAAACAATTTATCGTTATCTTCCTTACTGACGCAAATGAGATTGTTTTATATCGAGATAACAAGTACATCTTTCTGGTGAGTTTTGCTGTTATGTATTGGGGGAAAGGGTAAATGCACAACAAATTAGACTCAATCCAAACAAGAGCTGTCAAAATACATGTAATAATAAACCAACCGATACGTTCACTAACATTAGATTTTTTAAAATAAATTTGACTGGTTAAAATTTATCTAAAGGCATTAGACATTTTTTTTTACTTTTGCTTCTCGACAAATTTGCGTACCTTGTTATACTTTTGTCAAAATGATGATGATTTATTTCATCATAAATCATTCTATTATTCCAAGGTACTAACATAATATTTAAACAAGAAATATATTAAGTTTTATTCAGAAACTCTGACGACTTCAAGACAAAGTTTTTATGTTACCGATCTTTTAGAACATGAAACAAAAAAGAAATCTTTACGCCATATAAGCACGTATGGTATATTGTTTAGAATGATATTTAAACGTAATAGGAATCATTGTCTCGGCCCGAAAAACGTTCTGTACCGAAACGCAGTTGCGAAAGAATGAGATACTCTCACAAACTTCTTTTTATTTCATCCTAAAGGAAAAAAACCTTATACTCTATCAAGCAGTAAGTAAAGAACAAATCGCTTACTTTTAGAATTTGAAAGTTAAAAAGGAAGTTATGCCAGTGTCAGAATTCAATAAATATATAATGCTTTACTCTGATGTATAGTCTAAGACAGTAAATATTTTTTAAAAAGAAATATCTTACTTGGAGAGTTATGTTGGGGGCATGGATGACAAAATAAACTAATTGTAGAGTAATATGATTAAACTGTGATCATGGCCAAATATAATCATATCTTTCTGATTTCACACCTTCTAAAATGATCAAGGAGCATTCAGTTTTTGCATCATGTGATGCTATAATACAAATCACTATATGACCCAATCTTATCAGTGTAGCATCGTTTAATGTCTTGAGTCCATAAGTCCATATCAAATCCTTATAGTACCGCATATAGACCAACAAATCTTATCAAGTGCTTATCGTTCTCTTTATTCCATTAATATTTTCATTTTAGAAACTCCAAAATTCATATAAAATCCTTAAAGTAATTGTATTAAAAACATGTGTCAGAATGTTAAACAAACAGTGGTGTAAAATAAAGAGATGATTTTACTCCGTTGGGAAACATACTGCTTCTGATAATCTTACACAGCTGAAAAACCAATGTCAGACTAACTCAGCTAGCACCTTGCCGACAACTGTGTACCCGTCCAACATAATTCAGTAGTCTACTCAACAATGTATAATAACCTCTAATATTGGCAAAGTAAGTATCAAAGTAACTAGTACATTATTGCATAGAAATATCGTTTCATTGATTGTACGAGTGTTGTTTGATGAATTCGCGTCTTAATTTTTAAATTCATTTCAGAAAATCATGAAATTACTGTAAGGATAAAAAACATTTTCACCATATTTAGAGTGAATATTATCAACCAATGTGGCAAATGGTATAGCAGTTAATGTTATAAAGTAATGTCATTAATAGAAAAGTTATATTAAATTAAAACAATTCATCTTGCTCTTATGGTAAAGTTATTAACTATAATTTGGTTTTATCTAGGATATTTCAAGCACCATTAATCTTACTAAAAGTCAAGACAGACTGTAAAGAGATCTAAAAGACAAAAAGAATGGATATATAATTACAAATAACATTTGAGAAAAGGCTGTTGTCTACATTGGATGTCTACTCTTCAACTTGATGAAAATTCTTTCGTCATGGGGGCAATAAAACATATGTAAGCGTCTGCTTGTTTATTGTCGTCTCAGAATTATATTTTCTTAACATAAGAATGGTTTGTTTTAAGTAGACGACTATATCAAATACCAATCGTCGGATGCCCACGGTTGATTAACATGTCATCAACATTGGGTAAAATTAATCAAATTGCGTCGATATACAGCAATAGGTGAGTAAAATATCGACCAATAAAATCGTGTTATTAATAAGCAAAATTTATATACTTCGACAGCAAAGGGGACAGGGGACATATTCGATTGAAGGCCCCGGTCAAATTAATTCATTAGTCTGACATTGTGTTTAAGGTACTGAAAACTGTTACTATTTCTCTGTCATTGTAATTCTTTCATGTTTATGTGTAGGAAATGAGCAGTATTTTTTGGTTTTACCCAAAAAATAGCATTTTGGTAGCTTTGTATGTATTTTTGACTCTCCGAATGGAGGTGAAAAAATTAAAATCAAGCTTTGACAGTTGGCGCCAAACAAGTAAGAACCTTTAGGTAATTTATGTTAAAAATCTAAACGTATGACAGACCTTTTCTTGGTCATTTTTGAAAATGTCATCGATTGCACTGTGTGTAAGTGATATGTTTTAAGGAATCTAGCGAATTCTAGAGTATGCTGCACCTTCATGAAGATGCATGCCAACTAGTATTTTCTACTATGTATGTCATATATCCTTAAATAATGCTTTGCAACTGGCATCTGCCTGTGTAACACACTTTGAAATATTTGGGAATTGTGTTTCTGGCCACACTGAACTATACAATTGTTCAATTTTAGGTCCCCTGCCCCCAAAAGTAAACAACTATGAGAAACAAAACAGCAGCGCCCACATTGGTAACCTGATTCAAGTGTCTTGCCAATATAAAAGGCAAGACTATTCTTAACGAGCAAAGTGCACAATAGTAATATTTTTTTCTAGAATTAATTCACCAAACGTCGTATAGAACGAGCGTTTTTATCGGTTTTAATCGCGTAATCGTGAGGCAACCAATAAAAAGCTGTATTTGACACACGTCATATCGACTGGATATCGGCGAAAACTCCCTCTGCTGATCAATGTTAATTGTTCGGCCGTGGGTATCCGACGATGGCAATTACCTTGAAGTTCAAATAACTAGGAATCATGTGAATACGTTTGCTTGTTATTGTTTCGTTTAGAATAGTTCTGCCATATTTTACTTACAAATGCTTAAAACAGAAAGTTGAAAATTGTATTTTATTGTAAAAAAAAAGCTTCAAATGTAAATTTAGCGGTTTAGCTTAGACATTCGACAGAATATTTCATACAAAAATTAGATAAACAATTGAACATATCACTTGCTTTAAGGTAGACAGACCATAGGTAATGGGCACTAAAAGGAACTGTAAAATTGACAACATAGGACAGTTGTATGTCTTCAAGGTCACCTGTATGCAAATTTTAAATAAGATTTACCGTTCGGTTTATGAGTTATGGATATATTTCTGAACTAAGACTTTGCCATTAGAAGGGCTTATTTTCAGAAATGAGGAAACTCTAAATAATCTATAATACCATCATTATGAAAAGTGTTTTCATTGTTAAGAAACAAATAATTACATTCAGGTTACAAATTACACAAGCAAAATGTTTGTTTCTAAACAAAATGTTCCTAATATGTATAAAAATGAAATCCTACCCCACTCACTTTAAACACTAATTTGACCATTTCCCTATATAGAAAAATTCTAAAGTGATCCCTCGGAAGCATTAATCACAACAAAATAACATAAGAATTGCAGACTCGGAAAGCCATATTCAAAATATCCCTACAATTTACCACAATAAGGGGCTGTTTTCAAAGTTTCCCTAAATTTTCTCAAAGGTACATTGGTTGATCATGCAAAATATAAAATACTTTTACCATGCAGTTTTTATTTTATTGAACTTTATAAATATCTGGTATCATATTTGCTATAAATTTTGGCATTATCTAGCAAATAAATACCTACAATAATTATATAATTTAAATCAAACACTTTTTTCTTCCATAAGGGATCAGAGAGGGATGCATAAATAATGTTAAAAAGAAAAAAAGAAAGAAAAAAAGTTGCCCCTTTTGAGGTTTAAACCAACGCCCCTCAATTTCACTGTAGTTGGCAAGTGATTCTAGCCTATTTGAATACTCTTCAAAGTGGAGGTAATGCATTACCCATGGTCTACCTTAAGTCAATGTGTGACTGTTGTGAAAATATAGCTTTGACGCCATACAGGTATTAGAATTTTAGCTCATCCGGTGTCAGTTGTGATATGTTAAGCTTTTAAACTTATAATTTTTGTTAGTTTTTGTTTGGTTTTACAGCGCATCAAGGTCATATGGCACCTAAACAGGAATGGCTAACCCCGGATACAAGCTTAAGCAAAACCAAAGGTTGAAACTACCTCACCTGCTGTAGGTAAGATATACTTAAAAAGATGGCTTCAATCCTGCTGCCTAAATCCGTAAAGGCAAACCCTCCGCCATAAGGTGCTGAACTATTCGATACAGTACTAAAGTGACCGATGGGTAGAAGGAAGAACGGAGCTTAAAAATAATATCGTAAAGAGAATCTTATTCCCTTTGGGGCAATAAAGGCAAAGTGTCTAGATACATTGTGCAAACGTCTTAAACATTACTGTTGAACAGGGAACGATTAAGCTATATTCAGGATTAAGTAGATTGAAACAGACGGCGTGATACGGAATACATATTCCCCACTTTTTGTTTTGTTTTACCGACTTGCCGTAAACATATTGATTAACAGAACACTTACCATAATAAAACATTGTTTTCAGTATCAGTAAAAGAGTAACCCCCTTGTACTCCTTTTATATTATGTAAGCGCCTTATTAGTTGCAGTAGTGTTGGGATTAATTAATCACAAAAAGATGCATAGAACAATTAAATGTATATTGTCAAATTGCCGCCGGTTTCATTTTGACAAATTCAACATATATTTTACGCATCATATAAATCTAAATAATATCTTAAACTCAATTGTAAACGAATATCTTTCAAAGATTAAGTGTTCCGTTATTTAACTTTGCTATAGAATGTTTAAATATATTAGTATGTTAGTGTTTGCGATTGCTAATCATTGTAAGTACTTGTTTCTATAACATATTTTTACTCTATTGATCGAATATAATCACACTAGGTTTATACATTCATATTTAATAAACAAGATAAATTTCTGTGAGAAAGAATTGTTTTCACAACATAATTATCTTTGACAAAATGAAGTTACGTTTACCTGATCTAATTATCAAATTGATTTTTATCAAATTGATTAAAGTTACATCTTTATTGTTGACCTTATGACATAGAGTAAAATGGAATCTCTAAAGAACGCCCAAAACGACAAATTTGAAATTGTTGCAGACTCGGCTTGATTGAGCCCGTTCATGAACGGTGGTTGTAACTGTAAGCTACTGTCCACTCCCACAAGCATAACTGCAAATGAAACACATTATCATTAAATATTTAGGGAAAATGATAAAATGTCTCGAAATACATTTAGAAATAAGATTGAACTAATATTATTTCCGTTGTGTGAACTTCTTTACTCGTCGATTAACGCTTACGTTGGGAAACGATGGAATTTCAGTCTCTCCAGATGACATCTGTAAGCGCCTTATGCATAATAAATAAGAATTAGGCCATTAGACTGCTTGACATTTGTAGAAAAGATCAAATAAAACAGAGAATGGAACAAACAGGCAAATGTTATTATTATTACAACAAGTTTTTATGTCACTATTCACGTGTTAGTAAGGGTAAATTTACCACTTTAGATTAAATCAATGAATGTGAAAAATATTGGATAAAAATGTCATGCTTGTAAACAATCTTAGATTAAAAGCTATGCATTTGCACATCGTCGTTCAATTTAAACGTTAACTGAACACCTTAAATACCGTGCAATACCGCCGATTACTAGTATAAAATCTCTAAAAGTCTCGTAAAAAATAAAGTACATGTACTAGCAAACTATAATATTATGGCTGCTATATATTTGTTATTAAGATTTGATATGGCTTATGTAAAATGAAAATTTATAGTACTGAAATTATTGAAGTGCGATTGCCATACAATTTAGATAATATCATATGATTTTCTTATTATTTATTTGTCATATAATTCCTTGATAATTAGATGAGAACATGTCGAAACAAGGCCGAATAAGACAAATAGTTGTTGACTGCATGAGGGGTGTTGTTTTTTTATTTCTATAAACATATGTAAACGTCTGCTAGTTTACTGCCGTTTTAGAATTATATTTTCTTTACATAATAAAAAGATTGCTTTAAGAAAACGATAATATCATATCGTATGCACTAAAACAAGAGAATAGAGAAATACGGAATCTCTAAAGAACGGCCAAAACGACAAAATTGAAAATGTTGCAGGCGCAATTTATTTGACAAAGAATTGTTTAAAATATGATAAAATCTTAATTGTTTAGCAATTTTAATTGTGTAATTTAAAAACTGCGTCGTTTTACTTTAGCAATATCAATTCACATTATATATATTTTGTTTGACATTTCTCGCAAAGATTAAAAAAGAAAGAAAAGAATAAAATACAACATCATTAGCACGAAAAGCTTTTAAATAAAAGTTTACGTGTTATTAAAGTTATTTGATATGAAAGCTTTCAAAAATAAAAATAAACTGATTGTGTAGGAGGGACCATGAAGTTGAACTTATTAATTTGCAATGTACATAAGTAAATAGAATTGGTTCCCTAGACGTTGTGAGTCAACCAAAAAAGATGAAACTATTGTATGTGCGATTGTTCCAGAACTTTCATGTAAAACTTTCATACACTCGTTTGAAAATTAGCATGAATAACATTTAGAGTTGATTCAGCTTTTGCACATGTTTGGACTTCTCTGTATGTTCATATTATAGTGTCTAAGAACATTTATATTTAATTTTAAGTAATGATTATCAAGTTGCATACAAATTATCAGAATTTATTCATATGAATTTGACCGCAAGAATAAAACATTTACAAAGTTTGTATAATGAGAGATATAAATCAGCACGAACAAAGTATGTTCAATATCAGAGGTATTTCTGATGGCAAATAGTAGTTTATAGTTGTATACGTGTTTCATTTGTATTAATTCTGAATAATTGTATTCTTAGACTAATGAAAGTCCATGAAAAGGTGAGATTTAATTGTGACGTTTTAAGACAAATTGTTAATTCGAGATTATCCTTATATTTATAAGAATTATGCCTCGTGTTTCAATAAAAAAATGTTTAGTGTACCGTTGGGGATACTAGGTTTTACATGTTTTAACCAGCTAATGGCTAACACTGTTAATTTTGCGTGTAGGAAAATTATTGCAAAGTAAATAAAAACATTCATATACAATTTTAAACATTTCTGTGCCACTTCTCTGTTTTTCAATTTATTGCAAAACATTGAATATTTACAGTGTTGTTCATTTGACGAAAAATATGTTCTTATCTAGTAAACAATAGTGGGTTTATTTCCTATAATGAGGTAGCTTTTTGAGTCTTAATAATATTGAACCAGACTGAAAAATCACAGCAAATGATGACGCATCGAATTAAAGATCCTGTATGTGTGATCAAAGTGGTAAACCACACTAAGTGAAATTATATATATCTACATAATTATGCAAAGAAAACAATTTTCAAACATCGAAGAATATGTTAAATATGTACTGCAAATATTTGTGCATATTATATGTAATCATTAAAACATATGCATTCATTTCTTATTTTTAAAATTTGACATAAACCTTATAGAAAACTTTTTTTATTACCTCCCTTTATTTACATGAAATGTTAAATTCGGTAATATCTTTATAAATAATGCTTTTTGGAACCTACAATATTGATAAGTCTTAATTTGAGCATCATATTTATGATTTAAAACCATAAGAAATATTGTGTTACAGGAACTTTAAGCTTCTATTTAAAGGGGGTACTATTTTGCACTGGACAAAACTGCAACAGCGCAGGGACCTTATGCATATGGAACTTGAAGAAGTGATTGGATAGTCGAGATAACTTGACAGTCCAGGAATGAAACATTTTTTTTCATATGATTTCCTAAAAATAAATGCACTGCTGGTAAAAAAAGTAAATTAATGCACCATATTTTGCCGATGATTTTAGGTGCCTAATCTAATATTTTGAACAGATTTCAAATACTACTATCGCATTTTGCTACTTTTATGACAAATCATTTTTCATTCATCACAACCTTCTTCAGGTAATCTTTCCATATAACCAATTTCTTCGTAGCTATTTTACGTTTGCGTAAAACCTCGCTTGTTAATCTCATTCGCTCTTATTTTCATGTATGTTAATTAATAACGATTTACTGAAACAGAATTTAAAGAGAACATTATATGAGAACCGTTGATATGTATACTCATTAATTTGTAAGACTACTGGCGATTATATAGACAGGTAAACGTCGTAAAGAAAATAAACTATACCTCTTCTTACCTGTTCATCAGATATCAAATAATCAAAATAGAAGCGTGCAGCCTACTACTTAACAAGCAAACGAATATTTGTATGTTTTTAGACGTAAGGATCTTTAACATAATTGTGAATTAAGATCCTAAATATGTATTATTTGAATCCCGTTCGTCCATGAAAAAAAAACAACACAAACGGAATGACACCCGTGGTTCACCCTTACCATAATGCTTGTAAGTAGCCATATGACCTATACTTTTTTAGTAAGACGTAAAAGCAAAAATATTATTTCGATCCAAAAATTTAATGATAATCACATTTTTCAAACTTTATTGATGAATACGTGTCTTTATACATAAATATTGTATGATAACTATTATAAAAAACAATCGTCTCAAACATTTTTCCCCGAGATCAATTAGTTAACGACGCATAAGCGATTTGTCCCGTCAAGTATATGTTTTATAAGTGATCTGAAAAGAAATGATAGCTAGAGTATTTTAACAATTGATGATAGATGGCTAATGGTCAATCATTTTTACAAAATCTCTCTGCAATGGCCTCGATGTATAAGCAGTTATTTCGCAACTATACGAGGAGCTATCCAAAAATTCGTGGACTTTCTTTGTTGCGTAAAATATATTTGGGATATTGATTTGAAATTCTTACACTGCTTAGAAGAATAAATAACAAATAAACAAAGAAAAATTCATGTTAGTAGCTTCTTATATTACAACAATATTTAATTTTACATAAACACATGTCAGCGACAGCGGCGCACTCCAAAAAGTTATTGTCGTCAACGTCATAATATTTAACGTACAATTTATGCTTCAACGTTACGCAGTCAATAACTATTACTGCTTCACAAAGTAATGTCAACCACTAAATTTTTTATGACACTTAAACATTAATGATAGTGAAATTTTATTTTCTCTGTTCGCCTGCTGTTTTTTTTTCAAATGTTTTTGTTGGTGTCATTCCCAAATCACAACAAAATTTTATGATCACGCTATTTTCTAATTTCTGCGTGTCCGTCATTTTCCCGTTGTACACAATATCGTCCTCTGGCGTTTCTGGCGATTACAACAAAAATTAACGGAAATGACGTCCATAATTTTAAAGAATTACTTAAATGACATCTTAGAAGAAATATGCGTTGTTAACCGAGTTTTCTACGTTAATTAGTAGTTTTTTAGCAAAAAATATATGATGACTAACTGTGCTTTCCTACCGTGAGCCGGGTGCCGTGTATGTGCTTATTTAAAAGCAATATAAAATCATTATTTATTAAAGCAGTTAACTGTTTGTTTTAAAACGTGTTGATAATATTCTACAATGTATGCTGATAAAATTTCATTACAATACACGTTGACGTTCAAAAGATATTTAAAAAGTCCACGAATTTTTGGATAACCCCTCGTACGTTTACCTTGGGATCTGTATGATTGAAGGAAATATGTTTGTTATCACTCGTCCGTACATTGTTTCATACAAGTGGAAATATCGCGTCAGTTATATTATAAAAAAAGATTTCTTTAAATTTTATTCAAATGTAACACGATTTCAAGTAATAAGAATGCTTTTGTTGTTGTTGTTGTTGTTGTTATTGTTGTTGTTTCTTTTGTTGCTGTTGTTTTGTTTAGATTTTAGTTTGACTGTGTAAATATATTAAAAAAGATGACATATCATTAAATAATACGTAGATTGGAAAAAGGTATTTAAAACATCTAATAACTTTCCTTCAATTAACCTTTTGTTCCTGAAATGATAAAGTACTCTTTGGCATTTTTAAGTTCCAAAAGAAAACTGCATTTCATACAGGGTTAAATGTCGACAACGTATTCTCAGCCAAAAGACGTAGGCTGACAGTGGTAAGCATCTTTTGAATAATGAATAAGAAATAAGTCATAAGGCTTCATAACATTTCAACATCAAACAAAACATAGAATCAATAAAACAGTAAAATAGTTTAGTTCAATCGAGAATTAAACTGCAGTTTTATTTCAAGTCAATACATGTGACAATTATATCAGATTTTTTCATAATATAAAACAGGTCGAAATATTATTACGATCAATTATATTCATCACTTTTTTGTGAATTAAAGTTGTATTTTAATAAATAAAAAACGTGTGATACAACGTAATGATCATGTACCCTAGCAAGATATGCATCATAGACTGAAGTGTTTTGTCCGTTTGAAAGGGGTGCAAAACGCAATTGATAATCACGAGCATAAACCATTACAAAAGAAATTAAATTGGAAAACATGAAATGAATCGCATTTATAAATAAAGAACACAGAGACATTGCAAATTGGTATTGCAGTTTCATTTTGCATTCTCCATTTTATTGTGATTCTGATAAAAACGACTTGCTCCTTTCCATTTTGAGTTTAGATCCCATTATATTGTGTTGGTGCGACGGAAAAGTTCACATAAAGATTTCTCGATTCAACCCGAATGCTCATATTTGATCTCACATAAATTGTATTTTGTGTGTGTGAAATAGAAATGTTATTATTATAGCTTCAGTTTATGTTTTTGGTTAGTTCTTTTGTTCATTTCGCATTTTTATTTCTTTTTTGCTTATCTATTTCAATTTCCTTATAAATTATAAATCCTCTTAATTTAATCGAGTTATATTAACTGCATTCTATTTTCGTTATAGTATCAATTTACGTACTTACATAGCTGTTGTTTTTTCTTTTATATTTTATATGTATTTAAAAAGTATTCAAGTGCATGCATCAATTGTAAAACATAGTATTTAACCCTTTATTTCAATGTACACCAAAGCTATAATCGTGTTCACAGTTTATATATTTTAGTTTGCATACTTAATTTTTCAATCAATTGTTTTCTTGAAGATAACTTTTGCTATTTTCTTCAATCAACAACTTCAGTACCATTAGACGATATGAATACATACACCTGTAATTTTCATCATTTGACAGTAAGCTATTTTAATGTGTTTACCTCTACCTTACTATTATCATTATAAATAGTCTGTCAGTCCCATTTCGTCACAAATTAACAAACGCCTGAATCTCTGTCTTCAGTCAATTTATTTCAGATAACAATACAAATCGTCTTATCGTCTATTATCTGAAATCAATTTCCTTAAAGAAGTCTAAGCACAGAAAAACTGTCATCCAAAGTGTTATTCCTTGATTGATGGGATTATAAATAAATGAAAGTTGTCAAGTTGTGTTTTGTTTGATATAAGTTTTCACGGAATTACAAAGTAAACAGGAATTTGTTATGTTTAATCGATATTCTGCAAGCGTCTAGAGGTACTGCTCCAATCCTGTATTGAGTTAAATCCTTATAAATAAATGAAAGTTGTCAATTTGTGTTTTGTTTGTATGACGTACCGATATAAGTTTTCACGGAATTACAAAGTGAACAGGAGTTTGTTATGTTTATTCGATATTGTACTAACATATACAAATTAATGTACTTTCATATAACAGTATACGTGCACATTGTTTTGTGATAGATCAAGCTAAACAATAATGGCGGAAAATTAAGCTTTTTGATTAATCTTACTAATTGATCTATTTTCCTTTACATCCTATAGTCCTTCATGAAAAAAAGAAAACCATAACAATAAGACCATGATACAACCCCTGAAAATGTTTAAGTTTAGAAACCATTGAATGTTTAAGTAGAAAATACATTTAACTGGTATTATAAAAAAACTACATGCTAAAATTGCACTTTTAACAAATCATCTATATTAATTAGTATGCTAAAATCATAAATTTATATATTAAACCTTTATGCTTGGTTGTTCGCAGTACGATTTGAACATTTGATGATTAATTGTCTTAAGTTATACTAAAATGATGCCTACTTATATTTAGCTGTGTTGAAATTTAGACATAAAGTTAAAAATATTAAGAATCTGATATACTGTTTAACAGAAAAAATTGTTTAATTTTACATACAGACCGAGATACAGACCACAAAAGAAACTGTGTCAATTTCCAAACTTATGTCCGAGGTAGGGTGGGAATCCCTCGAATCTCGTCGTAACCAACACAAACTTGTTCTTTTTTATAAAATGACCAAAAATCTTGCCCCTCCTTATCTTTCTGAAATGCTTCAAGTTTCCACCAATGAACAATCATATAACTTACGAAATCAAAACTATTACAGGGCTCCTAGAGCTCGTACCACGCTATATTATAATTCCTTTTTGCCATCCACAACTCGAGCCTTTAACAGTCTTCAAAGTGACGTTCGCAACTCTCCAACATTATCGTCATTTAAAAAGAGTATATCTCCTAACATTCAAAAGCCACCGAAATATTTTTACTATGGCAAAAGAAAACTCCAGATTTTCCACACACGTCTGAGGACCAACTGTAGCTCTTTGGCTGAAGACCTTTTTTCTAAGAATATCATACCTTCGCCTCTTTGCGTCTGTGGACAAAGGGAAACAACTCGTCATTTTTTTCTCGACTGTCCTCTTTATAAAAACATAAGACCTCAGTTGATAAACTGTATAAGCACATACTGTCATGTTTCACTAAAAACCATCCTGTTTGGTAACACGACACTTACAGACTCAGATAATGAGAAAATATTCCCTGCAGTTCATAAATATATTGAAAAATCGAATCGCTTTGACTCTCCAATAATTTTCAACTATCATTAAGGGTTAAATCACAGGTCATTTTTTCTGTTGTTTATTTTCTCCTTCTTTTTCTATCTCATTCTTCTTTCTATCTGAACTTATCAAACTATTATCATTATTAGTCTTATTTTGCTTTTCTTTAAATAATTGATATATCTTATATTTATTTATTCATTTTCGATGCAAGTTGTAACACATCAGCCTTCTAAGTCAACAAACGACAATTTATTTCGCCTTATTTAGCACATATATTTATTGTACATTGGGAAAAGACTTCAATAAGCATTATGTTGCTTCCAGTCTAATCCTTTTCTTGTTTTAATTGTAAATTATGTATGTAAATATGCTTATGTGAGAAAGAATAAAATATGTTTAAACCAAAAGAAACTCTTTAACCGGCCATTCTAATTGAAACTTCAGAATCCTGCAAACTTTTAATAAAGTATTGGTGCCAAATTACGCATCAGTTTATGAAGACTTGAAACATATGCCTTGACGTGAACGAAAGATTTAATATGTATGAAATCATCATTAGTATCACATTTCTGACATTTTACAAGACACGAAAGAAATTGATTTGGAAGCCAAATGAATGTCTGTTCTATTACATCTTGATCTATAATGTCTTTTCATGTCGTACTATGGTTTGATATCGGACTGCAAATGCATTTAGTTTTTAATCATATTATAAAAATTAAATATCAATTTACATTTTCAGTACCTCTTACTTGACTTTTGTGATTTCTTATATCAAACAAGAATAGTTTGTGATGGAAATTATAGTTATATTAAATTGGGGGTGGGGGTGGCAATCTGACCGACGGATAGACTGGCATAAATGTAAATATTCAAATGCTGCCTGATCGTGACATGACATTATTCAGATTATTTTGTTTAGAATGTTGCGTGAAGATTTCGGTGTATTTGGTTAGATCCTTGCACAAAATAAGTAGAAAGACAAAAAATGTAGATAATGAATTGTGTACATTTTGTATCGGTAAACACACACTTGAATCTATTCAACCTATTTACGTTATTAAAATTCTGAATTTTACTGAAAAGAAATAGTGAATTGTTTGTTTCTCTGGCTTACATAGTTCCAAATGATTACTTTAGTTATAAGAATTCATGCAATGTGTTTAAAACGAAACAGACTTTGCTTTTTAATGTACTATTTATTCGAACTTAACAATGTAACATTACTTTAACATTAATTGTACAACTTACATCAATATATTATCGTCTAGTCAATAAATTTGAAATGCTAATAATATTTGTATTACTTTTGTTTTACATTAGGTTTATATTATATATTGCTATCAATTTTTGTACTGGTAACATATAATTGTAGTTTTATTTTGTCTCGGCTATTTTAGAAATTTATGGGTGCCTGTCCGTAAAAAGGAATATTGTGGCATAAAATGTAGCAGTATGCGCAAACAGTAAGTAAAAGTCATAGACATAGTTTGTGGTTGGAAAACTTGATGATAAATACACAATTTTCAAAAACTTTTCAGTCATTTTATTTACCTTCAAATAAAGTCATTTAGTGTAACATTATAATGGTATTGTAAGAGTGACCAAAATCATTTGGTCAGTTTTATCAATCTTATTTGCTTTAATTTCATACTAAGTAAATCTATTCTTTTGAATACATGGTCTCCAGACCTGAACTTTACTTTTGTACGTTTAACCCTTATAAATATTTATTTGTATCCATGACCAATCATTCAACATTCGACATTAAAAAAATGCACAGTAATACAAAACTTATGACGTCCCTGTTATTCAAGATCACAGTATTTAATTAAGTTTATGCAGAATTAATTTTACTTTGATTGGATAAGAAGCTATAAGCTTATATACAATCTCTCGAATCCGTTCCTTGGAACAAACAGTTATAACCAATGAGTGTATTTGTTTTGTTTTGTTTTTTTGTTCATGGGAACAACGGCTTACGTTTAAACCCACGCAGCTTTTTTATCAAGACAATTATATTTCAGATTTTACAAGGATTCGAGAGCCAGTGTATCGCAAACTTGTTTGTTTGTTGCAGTTTGCTTATATTTGAGAAAAAAATGAGTTTGTTTTACATTGTTGAGTACAATAGTTAACTCCTCCATCATACGAGGTTATAAAACCTATACCTGACGAGGTTTCAGTCGAGTTCAATATCGGTTTTACAGTTATGTGCCAGGTCTATGGAAATGTATCTTTATATATATTTTTACAACAATTAGTTTTTGTCGTATCAAGAAAGGAAAGATATCAGAAAATTATATTCCTCTTTCTCGGTATATTATTATTCCCTAATGAACGATTATGTTTAAGATGCATATGTAATATAGAAACTTCAATATTATAGTGTTCCCAAGACTGAACCATCAACTCATTTTGTCTAGGCAATGTATATACGAAATGAATAATAGTAGGGCATTACTTATTTGTTAAATAAACACATTTGATAATATTCATTAGGCTTCAAAGTTATACATCCTAGTTTTTGTTTGAAATTTTTTCCTAGTCTACTATTTGTTCTTTTTTCTGCAGATGGTCCAATGTTCCTGTTCGTTTTAATCCTCGTAACAAACTGTTGCCTGAATTTATTTTTTCCTTTTGACACACAACTGTCAGTGACACGCCTACTTCTTAAGCTCAATTACCTTTTCATAATTATTTTTTACTAAGCACTATCTATTCGTTTTCGATTAGAACATCAAAAATATTTTTCACCGAACAAAATTGTAACGCTGAAGGTTCCGTGATAACAGTCGAGCAACCACTTATATTGATATTGAACCGGTTTTGTAATTGACTTTCACTGGTACTAAGTAGTCTCTCTGCGTCTATTAGTGTGCTCAATAAATTAACTTTGCATATATTTAAGTGTACTGCAGTAAGGTGTTGCGCGAATAAAAGATTCAATACAGTTTATGTTAATCTAAATTTTAAAACCCTAATGGTTACTGAATGATGTGTAAGAAATAAGCAATTAAAATCAAAGAGAGCAGTGAGTCTTATAAATATAATTTTAAGAATATAATCCTGTCAATACTTTAAAGCTGTTAGACAGTACACTATCGACTAGACCGTTCCTCATTGTATTTGACTTTTTCCTCTATACACATTTATGCCTTAAGTCATATTATTATGCATATTGCATCGCTTTTAAAACATTAATTATAGTTTGTCTTTGCAGCGCTTATACTATTTGTCAGAGAAAAAAAAATATTTTGATTTGAGTCAGACGGTGGTTGATTCCGTAATAAGATAGTTAAAGTACTCTAACCGATGCTATTGCAAGAAAGTAAAATCAAATGAAATATGTAAAATAGAAATATGAATTAAAGTGCCTTTGCATAAAATTTGATATTTTTGTCTAGTAAAACAATATTTCCATATTGATCCAAAACAACAATGAAATATTAGACGCTTACATATGTTTGATATTGCCCCTTGACGAAAAAATATGAAGAGTTATGTCGAAACAGTAGACATTCAATGCTTTTCTTAAATATTTACTGGCAAAGTGTTTCAAGATATCCATTAATTTTTGTCTTAAGATCTCTATCTGTCTGGACGTTTATGTGATTTATGATTCTTGCAATATTCTAGATATTTAGATTGCTAGTATAAAATGTTAAATCATGTAAATGAAATGTTTATAAATAAAATATTGTTTAAGTTTCACGCCGCTTGTCTGCATTAGTACTCACAGGCACATTATTCCTTTTTAAATGTCAGATATTTAAAACTAAGAAGAAAATTAATTAGAAATAACTGAAATTTGTTACTGCACCTATATTATGTGCAAGGTATCTTAATATATTACATATTGAGACAATAAGATATATTACTAACATTGACTTTGAAAGTTATTTATCTTTTTATAAATGAAATTCGCACGTTTGAGATAATATATTTTGAGAACCAAACTTGTTAACCCTTTTTATTTACCTCGTAATAGGTTTGAGAGAGATTGGTTCGTACCAATCATATCTTTATCATACCATTCATTGTTTATATACAATGTACAAATAAATAAGTTGATAAGAGTTCATCCAAATAATTCCCAACACAAAGAAACCACCTTCAAGTTGATTAATTGAAAGTTTTATATAATTTATATATTCCTATGTTACACTATTACACTGGAATACAATATTATTCATGCATCCATTATTTCATATTATGAATTCTGATTCATTCAGTATACTGTTTTAAAAGATATATGTTATATTGAAAGGTCAACAGAAGGCATTGTGATGTGTGAGGATTTCTATGTGAATGAAAAACAAACGGAACGTCTGAGATTATATTATAAACCAGAAATATATCGGGTTTTACGTTACACTAACAAAATAGAGATCATATGGTAGATTTCAACTTTACTGGTGGAGAAAGACTTCATGTGCCCCTCAGAATATCATTTCAGACAGAAACGACACTGGGGTATATCCACTATTTTGCCATTTTCGTATTTAAATCTTGGATACTGCTTATGCCGGTGATAGAATATGTGTGTGTGTGTGTAGGGGGGGGGGAGGTTTTTAATTTCCAGTGCCGTATATGAACCGGCTAAACCAAACCGAGCCTGCAACCTTTTTAAAGTTTCTATTTTTCGGCGTCTCCTTTAGGCATTCTGTTTTTCTCTCTCTCTAATTTTCTATCTCAATATAACTAATTCTTAATCATTGATATTAAATCATTTTGCGATAACTATACTATCTGACTGTTTTATCAATTTTATGTTTTATATGACTTGTTTGATGTTTTCATCAACTGTCAAGAAGCCTAATGGCTAAATGTAAAGGAGTTCAATTATTTGAAATGTAATTTCTCAATCTCTCCTACACAATAAGTGAATTATAAATTGGAAAGATTTCATATCACTTGAGATAACCAAAGCATATGTCTGTTTGTTCCATTCTTTATTTGATTTTTTGTTAAGAAATGCCAAGCAGTATTTATATTCAGGTGTGATATGGCAAAAGTTGAATGAAAATTTGCAGTTCTTAAATAACGTTAAAAAATTGCTTTACCATTAGATTTATCATATTTTAATTCATTTTTGTTGTCAAATTACACTGCTTTTTGCCATAAGATATATACCTATAGAATAACGACAGGGTCCATTGATCTCATATAAATGCTTCAACTAATTTGGATTTTCTTTTTGTGTGTACGTTATGTTAACTGAATAGTTATTTACTCGAGAAAGGAATACTTCCCTAAGAAACTCAGTTTCCTTCCATATAATGATTTCCTGAATTTTTATATGAAAAGATAACATTTTATGAAGTCTGTATATTTATTGATTTGAACATCATCAATTTATTCAACCTTCCTTTATCTACTGAAACTTCCCAATAGACCAACAAAGCTAAAGACGCTTACATAATACACAGACATAAATTGTACATTTTTATTGTCTTCCAAGACGAATGTATATAACAAGTTGTGTCTAGAAAATAAATATCAAATGTTAATAATGGTATTACTTTTGTTAACATGATATTTTGTTATATTGTCAATCGTATATCTGTCATTTTATTTTTTCTTGAATATTTTAAGAATTGATGTGTCCGTATATGAGAAGAGTGTCGGGATATGTTGGCATAAAAAGAAACAGTATGCGCCAATATTATATTTAAGAGATAGACATTACATTTGGTAGGAGAACGCTGTCGGCGTCATGCAGTATGTCCAAGTGAAAATAAAATAATGTTTCAAAAAAATTTGCTTATCGTTATGTTTACTTTTTGATCAATCAAATATTTGTTAATATCATTCATTTATTACAAACAAGAAATGATTTTGTTATTTAAAAGATAACAAGAATCATCTCAATGTATATATGATTGTTAAAGCAGCAATAACTTCTTCTCTTCATATTATTTGAACAATTATTATAAAGACGTGAGTTCCAAGACCTCAAATTCTAACTTTACAAAATTGATATAGATCCTTGTCATATAATTTCAGATTTGGCCTCAATAACACGCAATAATAATACCCAAACGCCCCAAAGGTCTGAGATTCTAGATACAATCACGTCAATTTAATTAAAGGAAGGAATTGCAATAATTCTTTTACGAAAACAATAAAAGTTTAAAAGAGGAGTAAACTGCTCAAAACCTATATAAGACAAGGCTAGCCGAGTTCGAGTTAAGTTTTGCATCTGTGTATGAGTTTCTTCATTAGTTAAGAATTGTACCCATCAATGTATTATGACCTTTCTAATTGACACAATTTTTTCACCTGTCAAAAACACTTTTTAACTTTGTCTGACCTTCATCATAACAGTTTCACATCCTCTCTCTCCATCGTAAGAGGTACGTATTGTACACATATAAATATATATAGAATCCAAATGGGCTTTTATCACTGGTTTAGCATGACGGCAATATTAAAATTATTCTATCTGTTATCTTGTTGTATCAAGGAAGAAAAGAATATCATAAAAGTTTTATCACGTGATCTGGACATATAATTCCCCAAACAATGATAATGTTTAAGATGCGTATTTAATGTAGAATGAATATATATTATTGCCCCCAAGAATGGTCAATCAATTGATTTGTCTAGCAAGTAAATACGAAATAAATAATATGAAATTCCTTATGTTCTTAACAAATACAACAATCATGATAATATGCATTAGATACCGTATATGTGTTGCTTAAACATTGCAAATAAGCTATTTGTTGTATCAACTTTTGTACGGATTTTCCGCAGGCACAGTTTCTTTTCGAAGATATGTTGCTTGTTTTTAATGATGTCTTTTGACAGCTGTTGGTGACACGATTACTTCCTAACCTCTAGTTCCCTTTTACAAATTATATTTGCACCATCTCTGAACACACCTGTAAATCTTTCCATAAGCAAAGTATCTTAAAGATCCTGTAACACAATATGTTTATGGTTTTATATTATAAATATAATGCTCAAATGAAGATTTATATATATTATAAGTTCCAAAAAAGCATATTTTGTACAGATATTACCGAATTAATATTTCTTGTTAATAAAGGGGGGTACTTAAAATTTATTTTCTATAAAGTCTAAGTCAAATCTTTCAAGAAGAAATGAATGGATATATTTTAATGACTACAATTCATAATGTGGACAAGTATTTGCATTACATACTTTACATATTCTGATTTGCGACATTATATCTTGTATTGGACAACAGAATTTATAACTAACACATTAACCGACACAGACATCGTTCAATAGTGACTGCCTTACGATTTGATAATCAGTTACCTGTGAAAGATAATAGTTTTAATAAACAGGGAGGCGCAATATAATGAAACACTTAATGTAGTATATTACAAGAATAACGCCAAGTAACATGTACGTCAAATAAATGTAACCCATGTAAAAGGTGTAAACCTTACTCCCATACTTATATATGTTATGAAAGCAATTGTAACAATTAAGTACAAAATAATCGTTCCATTCCCATTCGCATTACATGTGTAACAATGCTGTCACTACTATGTAGTAATATCTCGAAACAAAGTGATCCCTCGGAAGCATTAAAAATTACATGAGAATTGCTGACTCGGTTTGATTGAGTCTGTAATCAATAGTAATGTGTTTATCTATGTAACCCTACTGATGCCGATTTCTGACCATTTCAAGGGCTTGTGATGTAACACTTGTAACATATGTTACATCTGTAACAATTAATAGGAAATTTTCATTTCACCTCTAACTCTCGTAACATAGCTAAGATCGGAGCCAACGTAAATTATAGTCCGCACTTAATTAAATTGATATTTATAAAATAATCAAACCATTGAAGAAGTCTCCGTGATTTGTAACAAAAGTTGATTTTGTTTTTGTTTGTATGTTGTTGTTGTTTGCTTTTGTTGTTTTTATCAAAAGAAATTAAAAAAGTTGATATCATTTTCGGAATCTTTAACAATTCAAATGTTGCTTGTTGTTTTAACAGGTGACCTAGATCTATCGGCAATCTTTCACACAATTACCTCTCTATTTCTATCTTTAATTGGTTCATATTTTATTTACAAATTTATTAAGGTAAAGTCATATGTAAAAATAAGCAGTAGATATAAACTACTTTAAAATACGAGAAATGTTCTACTTAGAAGAAACACTAACATAATGAGTATGTTTGAAGTCTGCAAAGTAGATTTTCTTCAGAATTTGCTAAAAAATGTTTTTAAAGAAGCATTTCGTAAATCTATTGATGTATCAAAACACCGAAATTAAAATTGCTCGGCCATGTATCTTTTGTTTTAGAATAAACTTTTTGTAATGAGTTGAAGGAAAGGTTGTAACACCTCACTGAAGATGTGCATAATCTATCACAGTGTTACGCCTTTAGACAAAACATCAGCATGATATTTTATCAGTTATATACATTCTAGCAATTTGTTAACATTTCTTGCCTGAATCTAAAGTGCCATATTTGTTCAATCGACTGGGCTAACCCGTAATTGTTTATATGAAAGCTTTTTGTGATAATGAAAATACTTGTCTGTTTGTTCCATTCTCTGTTTTATTTGAACTTTTCAAGAAAATGCCAAGCACTCTAATGGCTTAATTCTTATTTATTATGCATAAAACGCTTACAGTTGTCATCTTACATGAAGACGTTGACATTTTAACCCACAATAGCATTAAAAAGATCCATAAACAAGTTAATTCACAGCAATACGTCAGCATCTAATAAATACAATACGGTAAATTGTGAGACCAAAATGATAATAAATTTACTGATAAGAAATGATAACTATGTAGACTAAGGCTTAGAATGATGAACCTGTCTTTACTAAAATTACATTTAAATTCTAAATTTCCTTATATGTATTATTATGTTTTCAGCTTTGCACCACCATTACAGTAACGAATTTAAATGTGTAACTGAAATGATACTTTTAACTATGCAAAAAAGTAAGCAAAATAATTTATATGTTCTCATATAAACAAATCAATAAAATTTCAAGATGATGTATGCTTGATACAAGTTTTACAAAAAGAAAAATATTACAGACATCCAACATATTAAGGCTGATAATTTTATAGTAAAATAAAATGTTACAGAAACTTTCCTTTATTATCTTAATGTCAAATCCTATAAAAATAAATGAGAACATTTAATATGCAATTATTTCATGTTTTCCGAAGTTTTACTGTAATTTATCAAATGATTATATTCTGATAAACCATCAGTGAAATTTAAAAAAATAAGTTTGATAAGTTTGATAAGTTTATTTCAATATTCCATTGGACCAAATGGTCCATGAGGATAAACAGATACATGATACATGACAAGACAGTGTAAAGCATATACATAACATGTGTAAGTGGAGAAGGTATACACAAAATTGTATATCATCAATTAAAATGAACATCAGAACAAAAGGACATTCAACTTAACCTAATGTTAAATAAATTACCAAGTCTGGCAAAACTTACAGAGGAGTGAACTTCATACATTGTATTGAATTAATTTGATAAGATACATGTATATATATAATGCATCATATAAATTTATATTCATATTTGCTTGAGTATGTGTATGCCGTTCTTGTCGAATCAAAATACAAGAACAACATAACCATTTGTCGGTAAATTTAGATATAGAACGTGAATCAATTTAAAAAGTTAAATGAATTTGACAAAAACTCAGATGTATATACTGTATCATATAAAATTATATTTATACTTGTTCGAGTACGTGTATGTTGTTCTTGCCGAAACAAAACACAAGGACAACATAACCATTAGACAGTAAATTTAGCTATAGAGAGTGGTTCGATTTAAAAAGGACGCACAATCTTAAGTATCATTTAGCTATACATTTACAAATATATATCCTTGACATGAATATCTTCTATACTAAAGCATTCACTAATTCAAAATTATTAAGCATAATAATTTAATTATGCATTTACATATATATTATTGACGTAATTATCCATTTCACAAAAGTTTCACTTATTCAAAACAAAATAAATATTATTATTTGTACAGATATTACCGAATTAATATTTCTTGTTAATAAAGGGAGGTTATTTAAAATCTATTTTCTATAAAGTCTAAGTCAAATCTTTCAATAAGAAATGAATGGATATAATTTAATGACTACAAGTCATAATGTGGACAACAAGTATTTGCATTACATATTGTACATATTCTGATTTGCGACATTATATCTTGTATTGGACAACAAAATTTATAACTAACATATTAACCGACAAAATAATTTTAACTGTTTTCATATAAACAAATAAATAAAATTTCAAGATGATGTATGTTTGATGCATTTTTTACAAAAATAAAAATATTACAGACATCCATCATATTAAGGCTGATAATTAGCATACATATTTTACAGTAAAATAAAATGTTACAGAAACTGTTCTTTATTATCTAAATGTCAAATCCTATACAAATAAATGAGGACATTTAATATGCATTTATTTAATGCTTTCCTAAGTTTTACTGTAATATATCAAATGATTATAGTCTGATAAACCATCAGTGAAATTTATAAAATTTAGTTCTCACTGTAGCCGGACTATTTCTGAAAGCGGTTGAAAATACTATCATAACTAAATGGAATATCAGTCAAAAATATATACCGTCATACGTAAATTTTGCTTCTTTAGAAAAAGGAAGTTGATGTCATCATTTATCATGTAAAAAATGTAACAAAATAAGAGAAATTTAACAGAACTATATTGTGCTTAATTCAAGAGGATGGTTTATTTTGTAAGAATTTGGTATCAACTGTGAAATGATTATGATGATTGAAACTATTCAAATTTTGTCAATTTTGTTAATGTTAGTATAAGAAAATATGGCTACATTATATTATATTTTAATATAAAACTTGCACATTGTGTACGTACAGTAGCACATGACGAGTTTGTTTCAATTTAATTTGCATCTAATGCAGGCGGCGTGTAAATTTAACATTAATTTTATAACGGCAAACTTAATATCTAGAATATTGCTGGAATCATAAATCTCATAAACGTCGAGACAGATGGAGATTTTAAGACAAAATGTAATGAATATCATGTAACACTTTGCCATTAAATATTTAAGAAAAACATTGTCTACATTTTCGACATAACCCTTTCTTCAAAGTGACAATAAGACATATGTAAGCGTCTGATATTTTATTGCAGTTTTTTGGATTGATAAGGATGGTTTGCTTAACTAGATAAACTATCATATTTTATGATAGGAGATATACGTTACATAGTTATATCGTTGAATCTTCGTTGACTAGCAATTGTATCAGTTGGAATTGTTTGATTTCAAAACAAATTTTCTATTCTTTGCAGGGAATAAAATTGGCTTTTAATGCCTTAATTGGAATTTCTTGTATTTCTTAACAAAAAAGGGATTTATTAAAAAATGAAAATACAAACATTTCCAATTAGTACAAGTTAAATTATCAATGAAATATTAAGAAACGTTGCTTATAGAAGAATCTAGATGTGTTCAGATATGGTGAAAATATAATTTCTGAAAGGGAACTAGAGGGAGGTTATGTTGTGATCATGTTTTGATCATGTCATCGACGGCTGTCAAAAGACAACATTAAAGACAAGCAACATATCTTGGATAAAGGAACGGTGCCGATGGATAATTCGTACAAAAGTTGATACTGTAACAACAAAAAAAGCCTATTTGCAATAAACAAAACATATACGATATCTAATGCATAGTATCAATGTTGCATTTGTTAAAAGAATAAGTAATGCCATATTATTTGTTTCGTATTTACTTGCTAGACAAATCAATTGATAGACCCGTCTTGGGGGCAATAATATAAAGAACACTCTACATTATATAAGCATCTTAAACATTATCATTGTTTAGGGAATTATATGTCCGGATTACGTGATTAAACATTTTTTGATATTTTTCTTTCTTCCTTGATACAACAAGATTGTAGAAAATAATGTTAATATTGCCGTCATGCTAGACCAGTGATAAAAGCCAATTTGTATTCTATATATATTTATATGTGTACAATACTTACCTCTTACGATGGAGAGAGATGATGTGAAACTGTTATGATGAAAGTCAGACAAAGTAAAAAAAAAAGTGTTTTGACAGGTAAAAAATGTGTGAGTTAGAAATGTCATAATACGTTGATAGGTACAATTCTTAACTAATGAAACTCGTACACAGCTGCACAACTTTACCCGAACTCGGCTAGCTTTGTCATATGTAGGTTTGGAGCTGTTTCCTCCTCTTTTAAACTTAAATTGCCTTTGTAAAAGAAGTATTGCAATACACCCATAAACACTTTTCATATGAACTACGTAAATAACCGAGGTATATCGAGTGAAAAAATACGAGTTGTTTCCCTTATCTTCGAGTAAAATCGATATCTCTTATGCAAAAACAATACAAATTAAGCCATTTTTAAACCGCTAGATTGTTGTGATTAAATGTCCGATTTTAAAAAATATTACATCAATGGAAAGCTTGGGATCTTAGCTTTGCCACAGTATATAAATTTAACATATTTTTTGTCATCAAAGTATTTAAATTAACTCTTAAACCTACCATAAGTCACACCATTTTACATACGATTTATACAGTGAGATACGCAACCGGTTATCTTTACTCGAAAACCTACTGATAAGAATAGCCTGTCGTCTGCTAGTTGGGGAAAGTGTTTATTGGTGTATTCCTTCCTCTAATTGAAATGACGTGGTTGTATCGTGAACCTAAGAACTTCTGGGCGTTGGGTAGTACTTTAAATAAAGGCCGATTCTGACATTTTGTGACAAGGACATATATCAATTTTGTAAAGTTAGAATTTGAGGTCTTGGAACTCATGTCTTTATAATAATAGTTTAACGGTGTGAAGAGCAGAAATGATAGCTGCTTTAACAATCATACATACATTTGAAGCGGACAAAATGATTCTGAAACTTTTTTAAATTACAGAATTATTTCTTTGTTTGTAATATTTATCAAAGGTAAATAGGACGATTAGCAAACTCTTTGAAACATTAATTTGAACAAGCACGTATTGAGACATACCGTGTGGACTCCGGACAGTTTTCTCCTATCAAATGCAATGTCTAAGACTTAAATTAAATATTGGTGCATATGTTACATTGTATGCAAAATATCTCGACACTTTCTTATATGTGGACACATCAATTCTTAAAATAGTCCAGACAAAATAAAATGACAGATATACGAATGTTGATTGACAAAATAACAAACAATATTATGTTAACAAAAGTAATACCATTATTAACATTTGATATTTATATGCTAGACACAACTTGTTATATACATTCGCCTTAGAAGACAATAAAAATGTACAATTTATGTCTGTGTATTATGTAAGCGTCTTAAGCTTTGTTGGTCTATGGAGAATGTTCAGTAGATAAAGGAATGTAAAAAATTGATGATGTTCAAATCAATAAATATACAGACTTCATAAACATTTATCTTTTCCTGTAAAAATTCAGGAAATCATTATTTGGAAGGAAACTGAGTTTCTTATGGAATAATTCCTTTCTCGAGTAAATAACTATTCAGTTAACATAACGTACACAACAAAAATCCCAATTAGTTGAAGCATTTATATATAAGATCAATGGTTGAATTGATAGAACCCTAAAATCGTTATTCTTAAAGTATATATCTGATGGCAAATAGTAATCAACAAAAATGAATAAAAATAAGATAAATCTTAATTGCATAGCTATTTTATGATTGTCATTTAAGAACTTAACATTTTCATAAAAATAGATCCAATAATATAAAGAATGGAACAAACAGACATACGCGTTAGATATCTCAAGTGTAAGGAAGCTTTCAAATTAATAAATTACTTATTGTGTAGGAGGGATTTAGGAATTACATATAATCAATTGAACTCATTACTCATTAAGCCATTAGGTCTCTTGACATTTTATAAAAACTTCATACAAATCATATAAAACATAGAATTGATGAAACAGTCAAATAGTATAGTCATCATCGCAAAATGAATTATTGTCAATTATTAAAAATTAGTTCTATTCAGAAAGAAAAATAGAAAGTAAAAATCAGAATGCCTAAAGGACGCTGAAAAATGGAAAATTACAGGCTCGGTTTGATTTAGCCGGTTCATGGACAGTGCTTGAAATTGCAAGCTGCCGTCCACGTTCTCTATCACCGACTCAAGCAAAATTCAACATTTTAATACGAAAATGGCGAAATGGTGGTTCTATCCTTGTGTCGTTTCTGTCTCAAATTATATTCAGAGGGGCGCATGAAGTCTTCCTCCACCAGTAAAGTTGGAAATCTGCCATATGATCTCTACTTTGTTAGTGTAACGTAAAGCCGAACCAAAATACTCGATATATTTCTGTTTTGTAATAAAATCTAAAATATGATAAACAAGCTCAACAAGGAAAGACATCGTTCAATGAACTCAACCCAAACACGACCAGGAACAAGAACGCAGCAGCAAGGAGCCTTTAACACCTAAACAATAACCGGAAAGGGACACAGGCAGAGCACGGACAGGCTTAATCACTAAAATGAACATAAGAAATTATAAAAACGTTCCGTTTTTCATTCACATAGAAATCCTCCACATATCACAGGGCCTCGAATGAAGCGCTTTTGTTTAACCTTTCAACTGTAACAGGTATTCGTTTTTAAAACAGCATACACTGATCCGACATCACAATTCATAAAAATAAAAAATAGGTCCATGAAAAATCATTATATTCCAGTGTAACAGTATTACAAAGAATATATATAAAGCTATCACTCAATCAAGGTTGTATCTTCGTGTTGTAATTTTGGAATTTCTTCATAGGGTTGATAGATCTCACTCAGGAGGTGTGCGGTGCACAAGAATGATAACTCTATCCTTCATATTTTTTGAGTTATTGCCCTTTGTTATTTTTTTTACTTAATTTTTTCCCAAGTGGAGCTAACTCAAAAAATCGTTGAGATGTCAACATGAACTTTATAGGTGGATAGATCTTTATTGAGGGAGGAATGATGTGCACAAAATGATAACTCCACCCTTTATAATTTTTGAGTTATTGCCTTATATATTTTTTATACTTTTTCTCCGGAGGTTTATCTCAAAAAGTATACAGGTTTATCAACTTTAAATTTCATAGGTGGATAGATCTTATTCCGGAGGAGTGCGCGCACAAGAATTGATAAGCTACTGTGCATATTTTTTCAGTTAATTGCCCTTTGTTATTTTTTCATGCTTATTTTTTTGTCCAGACAGTAACTCATTAAGTATATACTATATAAGTGTATTCACTTGAAACTCAATAATATAATTTGGACTCTCTGTCCGTCGTTACATCTGTCCTGTCGTCCGTCCGTCATTCCGGTCCCACATTTTTGTCCGGGAGCAGTATCTCAAAAAGTATTTGAGGGACCCAACTTCAAACTTCACAGGTGCATAGCTCATATTGAGGAGGATGCAGTGCATAAGCATGATAACTCTAAGCCTAGCAAATTTTTCAGTTATTGGGCCTTTGTTATTTTTCAAACTTATTTTTTGTCCAGAATATAACTCAAAAAGCTTAAGTTTGAGATAAGTGAACTTCAGTAGGTGGATAGATCTACTCAGGACTAACAGTGTATAGAATGATAATCTTCCCTATATCTTTTGAGTATATTGCCCTTCTTAGATATTGTCATCTTAATTTTCCCACCTGAGTGGAGCATGATCCAAACGTGTTGAGGATTCAAATGAAACTTCATAGGTCGATTACGTTATTGAGGGGAATGTTGTGAGAAGATTATATACTCTAGCCTCTTTTGAATAGAAGTTTTGAAAAATTGCACTTGTTTATTTTTCATAGCTTTTTGTCCCGGAGCTTTATTCTCAAAAAGTGTTAAAGGTCTCAACAGAAACTTCATAGTGATGGATCTCATGAGGAGGAGTTGCACACAAGAATGATCAACTCACCTTGCATTATTTTTCAATTATTGCCCTTTGTTATTTTTAGCCATCAAGTAATTTCACATCAGGTTTACAATCTGTAATCACTTCAGGCCATCAGTTTTCATTACTAAGAAACCGTTACAATCAGGGGGGGGGTGACTCTAATTACATATACATTCTTCCAATGAGCAAACACAATCGGCGGGGGATGGCCATGTTAATATGTCTCTTGTTATTTCTTTTTTGCTTATCTATTTTAATTTGCTAATAAATTATAAATCCTCTTAAATTAATCGCGTTTTATAAAATGGAACTGTTTTCGTTATAGTATCAATTAACATTCTTACATAGATTGTTATTTCTTTTAAACTTTAAATGTATTTACAAATATTCAAATGCAATGCAGTCAATTGGTAACATAGGATTTACATTCTTATCCAATTAAACCGGTTATCGTGTACAGTTTTCTTTTATTTTAGTTTTCCCTCTTAATGTTCCAATTTATTGCTATTATTAGATATATTCAATTTTCTTCAATTTTAGTTTCTTTTCAACAACTTCAGACATTCCGACGATTGAATCATACACTTGAAACATGGACCACATATATCCCTGTAGCTTTTCTCAACATTTGACAGTAAGACCATTTAAGATGTTTTCTTAACTTACCATTATATTATAATAGTCTGTCGTCTCATTTCATGACAGAATTAAACAAACGCCAGAATCTCTGGCTGCTTTCAGTCAATTTCTTTCCAGACAGAGGAAAATAACATTCAAATCGTCTTATGTTCGTATTTCTGAAATCAATTTCGCTTAAGAAGTCTTAAGGCAAAGAAAAACTGTCATCTCAAATTGGTTATGTCGTTGAATTGATGGGCATTAAAATAAAGAAAGTTGTCAATTTGCTGTTTTGTTTGTATGACGTACGATATAAGTTACAGAGAATTAGAAAGTGAACAGGAATTCTGTTATGTTATACTCAATATACAAATATGTACCTTTTACTATTAACAGTATACACGTACAATGTTTTTTGATAGATGAAGCTACACAAAAACGAAAATTAGCATTTTGATAATCCTTTATAATTGTTCCACTTCATTCTATATTCCTTCATGAAAACACACAACAACAACAAAAAAAACCAATATGACCATTATAAACCCTAGAAAAATGTTACAGTTCAAAAATAAATGGAAATTTAATAGAAAATACATTAAGCGGGTATTTAAGACTCTGTAATAGCTAATTGCTCAACCTTTGCATTGTTTAAGCAATATTATCGTTATCTTCCTTACTGCGGCAAATGAGATTGTTTTATTCGAGAATAACAGTACAATCTTTTCTGGTGAGTTTTGCTGTTATGTATTGGGAAAGGGTAATGCACAACATTAGACTCAATCCAAACAAGAGCTGTCAAATACAATGTACAATAACAACCGATACGTTCACTAACATTCAATTTTTTTAAAATAAATTTGACTGTTAAAATTTAATCTAAGGATTAGACAATTTTTTACTTTTGCTTCTGACAATTTGCGTACCTTGCTTATACTTTGTCAAAATGATCGAATGATTTAATTTCATCATAAATCATTCTACTTATTCAAGGTAGTGAACATAATTTTAAACAAGATATCTATTAAGTTTATTCAAGAAACTCTGACGACTTCAAGACAAGTTTTTATGTTCCGATTTTTAGAACATGAAACAAAAAGAAATCTTACGCACAACACGTATTAAGCCCGTATGGTAATATTGGTTTTAGAATGATATTTAAACGTAATAGGAATCATTAATCTCGGGCCAAAACGTTCTGGTACCGAAACGCAGTTGCGAAAGAAATGAGATCTCCACAAAACTTCTTTTTATTTCATCCTAAGGCAAAAAACCTTAATAACTCTATCAAGCAGTTAAGTAAAGGAAACAAATCGCTTACTTTAGAATTTGAAAGTTAAAACGAAGTAATGCAGTGTCAGAATTCATAAATATATAATGCTTTACTCTGGATGTATAGTCACTAACGACAAGGTAAATTATTTTTAAAAAAGAAATATTCGTTACTTTGAGAGTTATGTTGGGGGCATGGATGCAAAATAAACTAATTGTAGAGTAATATGATTAAACTGTGAATCATGGCAACTATAATCATATCTTTCTGATTTCACCACCTTCTAAATGATCAAGGAGCATTCAAGTTTTTGGCATCAATGTAGATGCTATATACCAGGATCACTATAATGACCAAATCTACAGTGTAGCATCGTTTACATGTCTTGAGTAATAAGTCCATATCACAATCCTTATAGTTAACCCGCATATAGAACAACAAATCTTATCAAGTGGCTTATCGTTCTCTTTATTCCAATTAATATTTTATTTTAGAAAACTGCCAAAAATTCATTATAAAATCCTTAAGTAATTGTAATTAAAAACATAGATGTCAGAAATGTTAACAAACGTGGTGTAAAATAAAGAGATGATTTTACTCCGGTTGGGAAAATAGCTCGATAAATCTTACACAGCTTGAAAAACACAATGTCAGCTAACCAGCTAGACCTTGCACGAAATGTGTAACCCGTCAACATAGATTAGTAGTCTACTCAACATCGTTAATAAACTCGTAATATTAGCAAAAGTAAGTATCAAAGTAACTAGTACATTATGCATAGAGAAATACTCGTTAAAATCATGATTGTACGAGTGGTTGTTTGATAAATTCCGCCTAAATCCGTCTTAATTTTAATTAAATTCAAAGTTTAAAAATTTTTAAAAAGAAATCAATGAAATTCACATATATAAAGTCAATAAAATTTTCTTCATAATTGTTAAGAGTGATATTTAATACACCATGTGACAATGTATCAATACAGTTAATATGATAAATAATGTCATCAATTATTAAAATAATAATAAATATAAAAACAATTTATCTTGGCTTTTATGGTAAAGATTATTAACTATAATTTGGTTTTATCTAGGATTTCAGCCATTATCTTACTTAAAGTCAAGACAGATGTAAAGAGATCTAAAAGCAGAAAGACTGGATATAATAATAACAGAATAAGCTTTTGAGAAGGCTGTTGTCTACATTGGATGTCTACTCTTCAAACTTCGTGAAGAATTCTTTCGTCATGGGGGCAATAAACATATGTAAGCGGTCTGCTTTGTTTATCGGTCGTCTCAGAATTATATTTCTTAACATTAGAATGGTTTGTTTGAAGTAGACGACTATATCAAATAACAATCGTCGGATGCCCAACGGTTGATTAACTGTCATCAACATTGGGTACAATTAAGTCAAATTGCGTCGATATACAGCAATAAGGATGAGTAAAATCATCGACCAATAAATCGTGTTTTATTAATAAGCACAATTGTATATACCTTCGACAGCAAAGGGCCCAGGGGCATATTCGACATTGAAGGCCCCGCGTCAAAGTAATTCATATAGTCTTGACAATTGGTGTTAGGTACTGAAAACTGTTACTATTTCTGTCATTGTAATTCTTTCATGTTATGTGTGAAATTGAGCAAGTATTTTTTGGTTTTTAACCTCAAAAATAGGCAATTTTGGGTAGTTTGTAGTATTTTTGACTCTCCGGAATGGGAATGAAAAATAAAATCAAAGTTTGGACAGTTGGCCGCCAACAAGTAAGAAACCTTTAGGTCATTTATGTCTAAAGAATCTAAACGTCTGAAGACCTTTTCATTGTATTTTTGAACATGTCATCGATTGCACTGTGTGTAAGTGATATGGTTTTTAAGGATCTAGCGACTTCTATTGGTATGCTGCACCTTATGTGAAGAGCATGCCAACTATAATTTTCTACTATGTATGATCATATATTACCTTAAATAAATGCTTTGGCAACTGGCATCTGCCGTGTAACACACTTTGAAATTTTGGGATTGTTTTTCTGGCCAACTCTCGAACTATACAATTGTTCAATTTTTAGGTCCCCTGCCCTCCAAAAGAACCAACTATGAGAAACAAAAACAGCAGCGACCCATTGGTAACGCCTGATGTCAAAGTGTTTGCATTAAAAGGCAGAATATCTTAGACGCAATATGCACAATAGTATATTTTTTTCTAGAATTAATTCACCAAACGTCGGTATAGACGAGCGTTATTATCGGTTTTAATAGCGTAATCGTGAAGGCAGACAATAAAACAGCTGTATTTGACACACGTACCTATCGAAGTGGAGATTATCGGCGAAAACTCCTCTGTGATCAAGTGTTAATTGTTCGGCGGAGCGTGGTGATACCGACGATGGCAATTACCTCTGAAGTTCAAATAAAACTTAGGATCATAGTGAATACGTTTGCTTGTTTTGTTGCGTTTAGATAGTTTCTTGCCATATTTTTACTTACAAATGCTTAAACCAGAAAGTTGAAAAATTGTATTTTTATTGTAAAAGAAAAGTTCAAATGTAAATTAGCGGTTTAGCTTAGACATTCGACAGAATATTTATACAAAAATTAGATAAACAATTGAACATATTCACTTGCTTTAAGGTACCAGACATGAGGTAATGGGCACTAGAAAAGGAACTTGTAAAATTGGACAACATAGGACGAGTTGTGTATGTCTTCAAGGTCACGCTGTATGCAATTTTAAATAAGATTTACCGTTCGGTTTAGTGAAGTTATGGATACTATTCGTTCCTGGAACTAGATTTTGCCATTAAGAAAGGGCTTATTTTCCCGAATATGGGCAAACTCTAAATACTAAATACCTATATCTATGAAAAGTGTCTTTCAATTGTTAAGAAACAAATTATTACTTCAGGTTAAAATTACCAGAAAATGTTTGGTTTCTAAACAAAATGTTCTAATAAGTTATAAAATAACCTATACCAGCACTTTAAACACTAATTTGACCATTTCCTATAATATGGAAAATTCTGGAAACAAAAGTGGATCCCTTCGGAGCTTACTCACAACCAAAATACATAGAGATTTGCAGACTGGAAAAGCCATATTCAAAATATCCTACACCCCGTTTACCACCATACGCGGCCTGTTTTCCAAAGGATTCACTAAATTTTCTTCAAAGGTACATTGCGTTCATTCATCGCAAATATTAACACTACTTTTTACATCAGTCTTTTTATTCGCTTACTTCGAACTTTATACATATATGGTAGATATTTGCATACAATTGGCATTATCTAGCCAAATGAATCACCCTCAATAATTATGGATAACATTTAAATCCAAAACCGTTTTTTTCTCCATTAAGGGATCAGAGGAGGGATGCTAAATAATGTTCAAAAAGAAAAAAAAGAAAGAAGAAAAAAGTTGCCCTTGATGGTTTAAACGCTAACGCCCTCAATTCACTGTCAGTTGGCAAGTGATTCTAATGCCTATTTGAATACTCTTCAAAGTTCGGGTAAGTTGCAGTTACTCATGGTCTACGCTTAAGTCAGATGTGTGCTTGTTGTGAAAATTAAGCTTGACGCATAACCGGTATTAGTTTATAAGTCATCGGTGTCAGTTGGTGATATGTAGCTTTTAAACTTATAATTTTGTTAGTTTTTTTACTTTGTTTTTACACGCATCAAGGGTCATTGGGGCCCGTAAACCAAGGAATGGCTAACCGCCGGACTACAAGCTTAAGCACAAAAGGTTGAAAACTACCTACACTGCTGTACGGTACGATATACTTAAAAAGATGGCTTCAATCCTGTGCCTAATCCGTAAAGGCAAACCCTCGCCATCCAAGGTGCTGAACTATTATACAGTACAAGTGACCGATGCGTAGAAGAGAAGAACGGAGCTTAAAATAATCTCGTATAAGAGAAGTCTTATTCCGCTTTGGGGCAAAAAGGGCAAAGATGTCTAGATACATTGTGCAGAACGTCTTAAAACAATTACTGTTGAACAGGGACGATTAAGCTTATTTAGGAAAATTAGTAGATTGAAACAGACGGGCGTGATACGGAATATCATATTCCCCACTTTGTTGTTTTGTTTTTTCCGCGACTTGCCGTAAACCATATTGATTAACAAGAAATACTTACATATATCACAAACATTGTTTTCAGTATCAAGTAAAGAGTAACCCTTGTACTCCTTATTATATTATGTACGGCTTATTAGTTGCAGTAGTGTTGGGATTGAATTATCACAAAAAGATGCATAGAAGAATTCAAAATGTATAGTTGTAAATTGCGCGGATTCATTTTGACAATTAACATATATTTTACGCATCATATAAATCTTTAATAAATTTAAAACTCAATGTCAACGAATTATCTTATCAAGATTAAGTGTTCCTTATTTAACTTTGCTATAGAATGTTTAAATAATTAGTATGTTAGTGAGTTCGTTGACCCATGGGCTCTCAGTACTTTGCGTTTGGTGCGATTGCTAATCATTGTAAGCTTTGTTTCTATAACATATTTTTACTCCTATTGATCGAATATAATACGATAGGTTTTATACATTCTATATTTAATAACACAAGTAAATTTCTGATGTAGAAAGAATTGTTTTCACAACAGATATTCATCTTGAGCAAATGAAAGTTAACGTTTACCTGATTCTAATTATCAAATTGATTTATTTAATCAATTGATTAAAGTTACATCTTTATTTGTGACCTTATGGATAGAGTAAATGAATGCTCTAAAGAACGCCAAAACGACAATTTGGACATTGGTTCGCAGACTCGCATTGTTGAGCCCGTTCATAAACGGTGTTGTAACTGTAAGCTACTGTCCAACATCCCACAAGCATAAACTGCAATTGAACACTTATAAATTAATAATTTTAGGGAAATGATAAAATAGTCTCGGAATACATTTAGAAATAAGATTGAACTAATAATATTCCGTTGTGTGAACTTCTTTAATCGTCGATTAACTGCTTACGTTGGGAAACGATGAAATCTTAGTCTCTCCAGATGACATCTGTAAGCGTCCTTATCATAATAAATAAGAATTAGGCCATTAGACTGCTTGGACATTTGTGGAAAGATCAAATAATACGATAATGCACAAACAGGAAATGTCGTATCATTTATTTAACAACAAGTTTTTATGTCAATATCACGTGTTAGTAAGACGGTAAATTTACAATTTTGATTAACATCATGAATTGAAAAAATGTTTGGAAAAAATGTGCATGCTTGCTAAACGAATTCTCTTAGTATAAAAGATTTTGCATTTGCACATCGTTGTACAATTAAAACGTTAACTAAACACCTTAAATACCGTGCAATACCGCATATTACTAGTGAAAAATCTCTAAACGTCTTGTAAAAAAAAAACACTAGCAAACTACATGTATATGGCTGCTATATATTTATTATTAAGGTTTGATATGGCTAATGAAAAATGGAAATTTGCAGTACTGAAATTATAGAAGTGCAATTGACATACAATTCAGATAATATTATATGATTTTCTTGTTATTTCTTTGTCATATTATCCGTTAATAATTAAATGAGAACATGTCATTGACATTACCACAAGGCCGAATTATACAAAAAGTCATTGAATGCAGGAGGGAGGGGGTCGCCTAGGCAGTCTCGACTGTATTACAACTTGTTAAGTTATATTTTTAGTTCTATTAAGAATATTCCAAACATCATAAATCGTGACGGACAAGAAAGAGATCTTCAGACAAAATAAGTGGATATTTTTTGACTGAAACTTTTAAGAAATGACTGTTTTCTACATTGAATGTCTACTTTTCGACACAACAGTTCATGATTATTACGTCATGGGGAGTTATAAAATATTTGTAAACATCTGCTAGTTTACTGCCGTTTTAGAATTATATTTTCTTTACATAATAAATATAGATTGCTTTAAGAAGACGATAATATCATATCGTATGCACTAAAACAAGAAAATAGAGAAATACGGAATTTCTATAGAACGTCCAACACGACAGAATTGAAAATGTTGCAGGCGCGATTTGATTGACAAAGAATTCTTTAAATATGATAAAATCTTAATTGTTTAGCAATTTTAGATGTTTAATTTAAAAACTGGAAATTGTCATTTTACTTAGCCATTTCAATTTACATTATATATATTCTGTTTGACATTTCTCGAAAATATTAAAAAAGAGAGAATTTAATAAAAGACAACATCATTAGCACGAAAAGCTTTTATATAAAAGTTTACGTGTAAGCATTAAAGCTTTTAAAATAATAATATACTGATTTGTGTTTGGGGTATCATGGAAGTTGAACTTATTAATTTGCAATGATCATAAGTATAGAATTGGGGTTCCTAGACGTTGTGAGTCAACCAAAAAAGATGAAACTATGGATGTGGCGATTGTCTCCAGAACTTTCATGTAAAATATTTGCCAATCGTTTGAAATTAGCATGAATATTGTTAAGAGTTAATTCAAATCTTTGCAAACGCGTTTCAAACTTCTCCTGTAAGTTCATATTATTTGATGTCTATTTTTAAGTAGATTATCAAGGCTTGCGTACAAATTATCAGAATATTATTGCATATGAATTTTTTGTGAAAAACCGTCAAGAATAAACATTTACAAAGTTTGTCATAAGGGAGATATACAAATCAGCCACGAACAAAGTATGTTCAAATATAAGAGGTATATTCTGATGGCACATAAGTAGTTTATGAGTTGTATCGTGTTTATTGTGACGACGTTCGTGAATTCATTGTATTTTATCGAAAGTCCATGAAAAGGTGATGGATTTAATTGTGACGTCTTAAGAAAATTGTAATATCGCAGATGTAATTCCGACACCATTATAATTTATATTTATAAGAATTGCCTCGCGTTTCAACAAAAATATTGTTGGTAGCGTTGGGGATATCTAGGTTTTTATTGATACCTGCTCTTGATGGTATACATAGGTATTGCGAGTAGGTATATAAGTCAAAGTAATTATTTATATCTTTTATTATTATATTATTATATTTTTTCTTCTGTTTTCAATCATATGGATATTTACAGTTTTGTTCATTTGACGAAAATATGTTTTTGTCCCCGTAAACAAATAATGGGTTGATTTCCTATAATGAGGTAACTTTTTGAGTCTTAATTATATGGATCAGACTAAAAAATCACAGCAAATGATGACGCATCAAATTAAGCTTAAAACACTTTGTCCATCTATTAAAAGGGGGTAATATTTTGAATTTGGAAAAACAGCAACAGTGCAGGGACCGTATGTGGTAACAGTTTATTTTAGATCGGTATAATTAATTGATTTATTTATTTTTTTTCACGCCATTACCTGCACGTATTTCCGAATTCACACTCGCGTAACAGCGAATAAAGAAATAAAACGACGAAACCACTGCGCGACGTTACAGAATTTTGCTATTTGTGAGAACGCATCCCCTTTTATCAACTTCAGCTAACATATCCGAAAAAAAGATTTTACCCAATCGCCACTGCGTCAACTTTCTTCAGATAACCTTTCCATATAACCAATTCCTTCGTAGCCATTTAACGTTTGCGTAAAACCTCGCTTGTTATTTTCATTCGCTCTTATTTTCATGTCTCTTAATTAATAACGATCTACTGAAGCAGATTTAAAAGAAAACATTATATGAGAACCGTTGATATTTATACTTATATATTTGTAAGACTACATGCGATTTTATAGACAGGTTAACGTCGTAAAGAAAATAAATATACCTCTTTTTACCTGTCATCTGATATCAAATAATGAAGCTAGAGGCGTGCAACTACCTAACAAGCAAACGAATATTTGTTCCTTGTAAGCCTAAGACGTAATGATATTAAAGATAATTGTGAATTAAGATCTTAAATATATATCAATTTGAATCCCGTTCGTCCCTGAAAAAACAAACAAACGGAATGACACCCGTGGTTCACCCTTACCATTTTGCTTGTAAGTCGCCATCTGACCTATACTTTGTTGATAAGACGTAAAAACAAAAATATCTCTTCGATCCATCAATTTAATGAAAATCACAATTTCAAACTTTATTGATGAATACGTGTCTTTATACGTAAAAACAATCGTCTTAAAGATTTTTCCCGAGATCAATTAGTTAACGACGCTAAAGCGATTTGTCCCGTCAAGTGTATGTTTTATCATTGATGTGAAAAGAATTGATAGCTAGAGTATTGATGATAGATGGCTAATGGACAATCATATTTACAAAATCTCTCTGCAATAACCTCGATGTATAAGCAGTTATTTTGCAACTATACGTTTAGGATAAGATATTCAAATTATGTTTTATGCCACCTCGGGATCTGTATGATTGAAGGCATTATGTTTGCTATCACTCGTCGGTACATTCTTTCATACAAGTAGAAATATCGCGCCAGATTTATATAATATTAAATTTAAAATAAAAATATAATATAAAAAAAATATTTTCATTTTATTCAAATGTAAGAAGATTTCTAGTAAAGTAAATGCTTTTTTGTTGTTGTTGTTTCCTTTATTGTTGTTTTGTTTAAGATTTCAGTATGTGTAAATATATTTAAAAAAAAGGAAATATCATTAAAATTAAAAATACGTTGGTTGGAAAAGTAATTCAAAACATCTAATAATTTTCCTTCAATTTACTTTCTTTTGTTCCTGAAATGATCTAGTACTCTTTGATATTTCTGAGTTCCAAAACAAAAACTGCATTTCATACAGGCTGACGTAGGCTGACAGTGGTAAGCATCTTATGAATAACGAATAAGAAATAAGTCATAAGGCTTCATTGACATTTCAACATCAAACAAAACATAGAATCAACAAAACAGTAAAATAGTTTAGTTCAATCGAGAATTAAACTGCAGTTTTATTTCAAGTCAATACATGTGACTATTATATCAGATTTTTTCATAATATAAAACAATATAAAATAGAACAAATAAGATTCCCCAAAGAATGCCCAACAAGGTAAAATTGACAATGTTGCAGGCTTAGTTTGATTGAGCCAGTTTATGGACGGTACTGTCAAGAGCAAACTACCGTCCACGCCCCCTAGCACCGGCTTAAGCAGAATTCAACATTTAAACATGAAATGGTAAAATTTTGAATTAAGAAACATCCACAGATGTGTTCATACGACGGTTATCATGGAACCTTCAATGTGACACTTCCGTGCAATTCCATAAAAGCGGCGTATGGTTCCCAAGTAATAGAAAGAGTGTGTCCTATAGAAACCAATGGGCGGAACTAAATTATCCGGTTGAAATATTATTACGATCAATTATATTCATCACTTTTTGTGAATTAAAATTGTATTTTAATAAATAAAAAACGTGTGATACAACGTAATGATCGTGTACCCAAGCAAGATATGCATCATAGACTGAAGTGTTTTGTCCGTTTGAAAGGGGTGCAAAACGCAATTGATAATCACGATTATAAACCATTACAAAAGAAATTAAATTGGAAAACATGAAATGAATTGCATTTGTAAATAAAGAACACAGAGACATTGCATATTTGTATTGCAGTTTCATTTTGCATTCTCCATTTTATTGTGATTTTGATAAACGACTTGTCCTTTCTATTTTGAGTTTAGATCCCAATTATATTGTGTTGGTGCGACGGAAAAGTTCACATAAAGATTTCTCGATTCAACCCAAATGGTCCTTTTTGATCTCACATAAATTGTATTTTGTGTGTGTGAAATAAAAATGTTATTATTATAGCTTCAATTTATGTTTTTGGTTAGTTCTTTTGTTCATATTGCATTTTTATTTCTTTTTTTCTTATCTATTTCAATTTCCTTATAAATTATAAATCCTCTTAATTTAATCGAGGTATATTAAATAGAACTGCATTCTATTATCGTTATAGTATCAATTTACGTACTTACATAGCTGTTGTTTTTTCTTTTAGATTTTATATGTATTTAAATAGTATTCAAGTGCATGCATCAATTGTAAAACATAGTAAAAGGTAAAGGTAAAGGTCTTGTTTATTATAGTGTCACCCCTACTGAAAGGGCCAGCCATTTTGACTTATGAGACACCTTTTGGTTGCATACCATGTACCTCCAAATTCCTACCACTATGCTAGGCGCCAGGCGGATAGAAATCGGTAACCATTCATTTTAACTACCTCGCGGCTCACGAAGCGGCCATTTCGGAACGATTCCCACGAGAAACATTCATCCTTCAATTAACGCTCCCCGTGGGGCTCGAACCTTCGACCTACCGATCCAAAGGCGGACGCCTTAACCACTAGGCCAACGGTACCGGTTTAACCCTTTAGTATTTAACCCTTTATTCCAATGTAAACCAAAGCTATAATCGTGTTCACAGTTTATATATTTTAGTTTTCATACTTCATTTTTCAATCAATTGTTTTCTTGAAGATAGCTTTTGCTATTTTCTTCAATCAACAACTTCACTACCATAAGACGATATGAATACATACACCTGTAATTTTCATCATTTGACAGTAAGCTTCCTCTAACTTACTATTATCATTATAAATAGTCTGTCAGTCCCATTTCATCACAAATTAACAAACGCCAGAATCTCTGCTTTCAGTCAATTTATTTCAGACAAGACGCGAAAATAACAATACAAATCGTCTTATCGTCTATTATCTGAAATCAATTTCCTTGAAGAAGTCTAAGCACAGAAAAACTGTCATTCAAAGTGTTATTCCTTGATTGATGTGATAATAAATAAATGAAAGATGTCAATTTGTGTTTTGTTTGTATGACGTTCCGATATAAGTTTACAAGGAATTAAAAGTGAACAGGAATTTGTTATGTTTATTCGATATTGTACTCACATATACAAATTAATGTACTTTCATATAACAGTATACGTGCACATTGTTTTGTTATAGATCAAGCTAAACAATAATGACGGAAAATTAAGCTTTTTGATTAATCTTACTAATTGATCTATTTTCCTTTACATCCTATATTCCTTCATGAAAAAAACGAAAAAAGGAAAACCATAACAATAAGACCATGATACAACCCCGGAAAATGTTTAAGTTTAGAAACCATTGAATGTTTAAGTAGAAAATACATTTAACTGGTATTATAAAAAAAACTCTGTAAAAAAACTACATGCTAAAATTGCACTTTTAACAAATCATCTATATTAATAAGTATACTAAAATCATAAATTTATATATTAAACCTTTATGCTTGGTTGTTCGCAGTACGATTTGAACATTTGTGATTAATTGTCTCAAGTTATACTAAAATAATGAATACTTATATTTAGCTGTGTTGAAATTTAGGCATAAAGTTAAAAATATTAAGAATCTGATATACTGTTTAACAGAAATAATTGTTTAATTTGACATACAGACCGAGATACAGACCACAAAAGAAACTCTTTAACCGGCCTTTCTAATTGAAACTTCAGAATCCTGCAAACTTTTAATAAAATATTGGTGCCAAATTACGCATTAGTTTATGAAGACTTGAAACATATACCTTGACGTGAACGAAAAATTTAAGATGTATGAAATCATCATTAGTATGACATTTCTGACATTTTACAAGACACGAAAGAAATTGATTGGGAAGCCAACTGAATGTCTGTTCTATTACAACTTGATCTATAATGTCTTTTCATGTCGTACTATTGTTTGATATCGGACTGCAAATGCATTGAGTTTTTAATCATATTATAAAAAATTAAATATCAATTTACATTTTCGGTACCTCTAACTTATCTTTTGTGATTACTTATATCAAACAAGAATAGTTTGTGATATAAATTATAGTTATATTAATTTTTTTTTTTTTGGGGGGGGGGGGAATCGGACCTACGGATAGACTGGCATAAATGTAAATATTCAAATGCTGCCTGATCGTGACATACCATTATTCAGATTTTATTGTTTGGAATGTTGCGTGAAGATTTCGATGTATTTGGTTAGATCCTTGCACAAAATAAGTAGAAATACAAAAAAATGTAGATAATGAGTCGTGTACATTTTGTATCGGTAAACACACACTTTAATCTATTCAACCTATTTACGTTATTAAAATTCTGAATTTTACTGAAAAGAAATAGTGTATTGTTTGTTTCTCTGGCTTACATAGTTCCAAAATATTACTTTATTTATAAGAATTCATGAAATGTGTTTAAAACGAAACAGAGTTTGCTTTTTAATGTACTATTTATTCTAACTTAACAAACTTAACAATGTAACATTACTTTAACATTAATTGTACAACTTACATCAATATATTATGGTCTAGTCAATAAATTTGAAATGCTAATAATATTTGTATTACTTTTGTTTTACATTAGGTTTATATTATATATTGCTATCAATTTTTTTTACTGGTAACATATAATTGTAGTTAAATTTTGTCTCGGCTATTTTAGAAATTTATGGGTGCCTGTCCGTAAATAGGAATATTGTGGCATAAAATGTAACAGTATGCGCAAACAGTAAGTTAAAATCATGGACATAGTTTGTGGTTGGAAAACTTGATGATAAATACAAAATGTCCAAAAACTTTTCAGTCATTTTATTTTCCTTCAAATATCATGTTTAAATATAATTCATTTAGTACAACAATATAATGGTATTGTAAGAGTAACCAAAATCATTTGGTCAGTGTTATCAATCTTATTTGCTTTAATTTCATACTAAGTAAATCTATTCTTTTGAATACATGGTCTCCAGACCTGAACTTTACTTTTATACGTATAACCCTTATAAAGATTGAATTGTATACATGACCAATCATTCAACATTCGGCATTAAAAATGCACAGTAATACAAAACGTCTGACGTCCCTGTTGTTCAAGATATAATAACAGTATTTAATTAAGTTTATGCAGAATTAATTTTACTTTGATTGGATAGGAAGCAGTAAGCTTATATACAATCTCTCGAATCCGTTCATTGGATCAAACGATAATAACAAATGAGTGTATTTGTTGTTTCTTTCGTTCATCGGAACAACGGCTTGTCCCTGACGTAATTTAAACCCACGCAGCCGTTTATATCTAGACAATGATATTTCAGATTTTTCAAGAATTCGAGAGCCAGTGTATCGCAAACATGTTTGTTTGTAACAGTTTGTTTCTATTTGAGAAAGGAACGAGTTTGTTTTACATTGTTGAGTACAATACCTTTAACTCCATGATACGAGTTTATAAAACCTATATCTGACGAGGTTTCAGTCGAGTTAAATATAAGTTTTATAGTTATGTACCAGGTCTAAGGAAATGTATCTTTATATATATTTTTACAACAATTAGTTTTTGTTGCATCAAGAAAGGAAAGATATCAGAAAATTGTATTACTCTTTCTCGGTATATTATTATTCCCTAATGAACGATAATGTTCAAGATGCTTATATAATATAGAAACTTCAATATTATAGTGTTCCCAAGACTGAAACATCAACTGATTTGTCTAGGCAATATAAATACGAAATGCATAATAATAGGGAATTACTTATATGTTAAATAAGCACATATTGGATAATATCCATTAGGCTCCAAAGTTATACATCCTAGCTTTTCTTTGAACATTTTTCCTAGTCTACTATTTGTTCTTTCAATTTTTCTGCAGATTGTCTACAGTTCCTGTTCATTTTAATCGTCGTAACAAAATGTTGCCTGAATTTAATTTTACCTTTTGACAGACAACTGTCAGTGACACACCTACTTTTTAAACTCTATCACCCTTTCATAATTCTTTTTTACTTTGCACTATCTATTCGTTTTTGATAAGAACACCAACAACCGTTTCACCGAACAAAATTGTAACGCTGAAGGTTCCGTGATAACAGTCGAGCAACCACTTATATTGATATTGAATCGGTTTTGTAATTGACTTTAACTGGTACTAAGTAGTCTCTCTGCGTCTATTAGGGTGCTCAATAAATTAACTTTGCATATATTTAAGTGTAAGGTGTTGCGCGAATAAAAGCTTCAATACAGTTTATGTTAATCTAAATTTTAAACTGAAAGATGTGTAAGAAATAGGCAATTAAAATCGAAGAGAGCAGTGAGTCTTATAAATATAATTTTAAGAATATAATCTTGTGAATATTTTAAAGCTGTTAGATAGTACAAGATCGCCTAGACCGTTCCTCGTTGTATTTGACTTTTTTCTCTATACACATTTATGCCTTAAGTCATATTATTATGCATATTGCATCACTTTAAAAACATTTATTATATTATGCCTTTTGCAGCACTTATACTATTTTTCAGAGAAAACAAATGTTTTGTTTTGAGCCAGACGGAAATTGACTCCGTACTAAGATAGTAAAATTACTCTAACCGATGCTATTCCAAGAAAGTAAAATCAAATGATATATGTAAAACTAAAATATGAATTAAAGTGCCTTTGCATAAAATATGATATCTTCGTCTAGTAATACAATATTTCCATATTGATCCAAAAAACAACAATGAAATATTAGACGCTTACATATGTTTGATATTGCCCCTTGACGAAAAAAATATGAAGAGTTATGTCGAAACAGTAGACATTCAATGCTTTTCTTAAATATTTACTGGCATAGTGTTTCAAGATATCCATTAATTTTTGTCTTAAGATCTCTATCTGTCTGGACGTTTATGTGATTTATGATTCTTGCAATATTCTAGATATTTAGATTGCTAGTATAAAAATGTTAAATCATGTAAATGAAATGTTTTATAAATAAAATATTGTTTAAGTTTCACGCCGCTTGTCTGCATTAGTACTCACAGGCACATTATTCCTTTTTAAATGTCAAATATTTAAAACTAAGAAGAAAATTAATTAGAAATAACTGAAATGTGTTACTGCACCTATATTATGTGCAAGGTATCTTTAATATATTACATTATTGAGACAATAAGCTATATTACTAACTTGACTTTGAAAGTTATTTATCTTTTATAAATGAAATTCGCACGTTTGGGATTATATATTTTGAGAACCAAACTTGTTAACCTTTTTTATTGACCTTGTAATAGGTTTGAGAGAGATTGGTTCGTACCAATCATATCTTTATAATACCATTCATTGTTTATATACAATGTACAAATAAATAAGTTGATACGAGTTCATCCAAATAATTCCCAACACAAAGGAACCACCTTTAAGTTGATTAATTGAAAGTTTTATATAATTTATATATTCCTATGTTACACTATTACACTGGAATACAATATTATTCATGCATCCATTATTTGATATTATGAATTCTGATTCATTCAGTATACTGTTTTAAAAGATATATGTTATATTGAAAGGTCAACAGAAGGCATTGTGATGTGTGAGGATTTCTATGTGAATGAAAAACAAACGGAACGTCTGATATTATATTATAAACCAGAAATATATCGGGTTTTACGTTACACTAACAAAATAGAGATCATATGGTAGATTTCAACTTTACTGGTGGAGAAAGACTTTCATGTGCCCCTCAGAATATCATTTCAGACAGAAACGACACTGGGTATATCCACTATTTTTGCCATTTTCGTATTTAAATCTTGGATACTGCTTATGCCGGTGATAGAATATGTGTGTGTGTGTGTAGGGGGGGGGGAGGTTTTTAATTTCCAGTGCCGTATATGAACCGTCTATACCAAACCGAGCCTGCAACCTTTTTAAAGTTTCTATTTTTCGGCGTCTCCTTTAGGCATTCTGTTTTTCTCTCTCTCTAATTTTCTATCTCAATATGACTAATTTTTAATCATTGATATTAAATCATTTTGCGATAACTATACTATCTGACTGTTTTATCAATTTTATGTTTTATATGACTTGTTTGATGTTTTCATCAACTGTCAAGAAGCCTAATGGCTAAATGTAAAGGAGTTCAATTATTTGAAATGTAATTTCACAATAAGTGAATTATAAATTGGAAAGATTTCATATCACTTGAGATAACCAAAGCATATGTCTGTTTGTTCCATTCTTTATTTGATTTTTTGTTAAGAAATGCCAATCAGTATCTAATTCAGGTGTGATATGGCAAAAGTTGAATGAAAATTTGCAGTTCTTAAATAACGTTAAAAAATTGCTTAACCATTAGATTTATCATATTTTAATTCATTTTTGTTGTCAAATAACACTGCTTTTTGCCATAAGATATATACAAGAAAAGCATTGATGCAAAGCATCAAAGGGCGTCCAAGCAAGAAATGCAGCAGGTGCAGATGAACTAGTAGATATATGATGACAAGATATTCTTATAAACTGTTCAATGGTTAATTGGTTTTTACCAGAATTGTATATCACTTATGAATGAACGAACGAAAGACATTGTTCATTACTTATAACTTTGATTGGCATGCTAGAAATTAGAATATTACTTGTTATTTCTTTATGATCGTGGTTATTAATAGCAACATGTATACAATCATTTATAATCCATATTAGTAACGCATGATCAACACCACACTTGTGTAATTGTCCCTTATTATGTTGTCGCTATTAGCGAAATCCCCCCTCTTAAGGTATCTGTTCACACTTAGTAACAATATGACACTTGTTATATTACCATGTTGATCATGTTGAGCATAAATGTTTATTATACACTAATTGTAATATCTTTTTTAATAAAAAAAGATTTTATGAATATTGTTTTCTTTTATTTTTTGTGTTTGATACACTATTTTAATACTGAGTTTTTACGTTTACTACTATTTTAAGAATTCAATTGTCATAATGACCGACGATTATAAGTCATATTAATGCCATAAAAATGTACATTTTTTCTCAATTATTGTACATATTCATTGTTTTTATCTCATATAGATAAAATAAAACATGCGATTTGTGTTGTTGGTTTTTTTTTCCGAATTGTATGTTTATGTATAATAATAATCAATAAATTTGAGAGTTGATCTGTGTTTATTAATTATTGTAACCAAACTAAGTGACAAACATTGATTTTGAAAAAAAGCTTATTTATCTGTAAAATATTTGTTCTGTTCTGTAACGATATCAAACATCTACTCCAAAAGCGGGAGAGACTGGACAATAAACGTGTGGTACTATTCGCCGGTGGTCCAAATAGACCAAGAGAGACCGGGAATTACCCACAGGAGTACATCCCTCTATAAATAGATTTTCGGAATATTTAGGTCATCAACTCATCATTCTATTTACAGCTTTCGGAATAACATACCATAATAACCCACTGTGTACTACAAAATGATAAATAAAAATATCCCGAAGAGCGCGATTTATTGACGGAAAAGGTTATTTAATTTGAAAATGTTTGCATTGCGAAATTCTCCAGTTCGCTATTCATTGTACATATCGCGACTAATTAATAATCAAGCACCCTAATACCGATCGGAATGATCGGCTTTTATTATGAACAACTATAAATGGCTCGAGAAGTTGCTGTCGCCCTTTCACAAAATCTGATTTCATTCCATAAAAGGCGCCGCGCTTCGGCGCGGACGCCAACATATAGAATAACGACAGGGTCCATTGATCTTATATAAATGCTTCAACTAATTTGGATTTTCTTTTTGTGTGAACGTTATGTTAACTGAATAGTTATTTACTCGAGAAAGGAATACTTCCCTAAGAAACTCAGTTTCCTTCTATATATCGATTCTCTGAACTTTTATATGCAAAAATAACATTTTATGAAGTCTGTATATTTATTGCTTTAAACATCATCAATTTATACAACCTTCCTTTATCTACTGAACATTCCCCATATACCAACAAAGCTTAAGACGCTTACATAATACACAGACCTAAATTGTACATTTTTATTGTCTTCCAAGACGAATGTATGTAACAAATTGTGTCTAGCAAATAAATATCAAATGTTAATAATGGTATCTTTTGTTAACATGATATTTTGTTATATTGTCAATCGTATATCTGTCATTTTATTTTTTCTTGAATATTTTAAGAATTGATGTGTCCGTATATGAGAAGAGTGTCGGGATATGTTGGCATAAAAAGAAACAGTATGCGCCAATATTATATTTAAGAGATAGACATTACATTTGGTAGGAGAACGCTGTCGGCGTCATGCAGTATGTCCAAGTGAAAATAAAATAATGTTTCAAAAAAATTTGCTAATCGATATGTTTACTTTTTGATCAATCAAATATTTGTTAAATTAAATATCATTCATTTATTACAAACAAGAAATGATTTTGTTATTTAAAAGATAACAAGAATCATATTGCCCGCCTCAATGTATATATGATTGTTAAAGCAGCAATAATTTCTGCTCTTCATATTATTTGAACAATTATTATAAAGACGTGAGTTCTAAGACCTCAAATTCTAACTTTACAAAATTGATATAGATCCTTGTCACATAATTTCAGATCTTGCCTCAATAATACCCAATAATAATACCCAAACGCCCCAAAAGTCTGAGGTTCACGATACAATCACGTCATTTCAATTAGAGGTAGGAATTGCAATAATTATTTTACGAAGACAATTTAAGTTTAAAAGAGGAGTTAACTGCTCCAAATATATATATATATATATATATATATATATATATATATATATATATATATATATATATATATATATATATATTATATATATATATATATATATATATATATATATGACAAGGCTAGCCGAGTTCGAGTTAAGTTTTGCAGGTGTATGAGTTTCTTCATTAGTTAAGAATTGTACCCGTCAATGCTTTATCTACTGAACATTCCCCATAGACCAACAAAGCTTAAGACGCTTACATAATACACAGACATAAATTGTACATTTTTATTGTCTTCCAAGATGAATGTATATAACAAATGTTGTCTAGCAAATAAATATCAAATGTTAATAATGGTATTACTTTTGTTAACATGATAGTTTTGTTATTTTGTCAATCAACATTCGTATATCTGTCATTTTATTTTGTCTCGACTATTTTAAGAATTAATGTGTTCGTATAAAAGAAAAGTGTCGGGATACGTTGGCATAAAATGTAACTGTATGCGCCAATATTTCATTTAAGACATAGACATTGCATTTGAAAGGGGAAAACTGTCGGAGTCATACAGTATGTACAAATACGTGCTTGTTCAAAATAATGTTTCAAAAACGTTTGCTAATCGTTCTGTTTACCTTTTGATTAATGAAATATTTGTTTTGTTAATATTATTCATTTATTACAAACAAGAAATGACTTTGTAATTTAAAAAGTAACCAGAATCATCTTGTCCAGCAATCATTTCTGCTCTTCACGTTGTTAAACTATTATTATAAAGACGCGAGTTCCAAGACCTCAAATTCTAACTTCACAAAATTGATATGCATCCTTGTCATTTAATTTCAGATTCAGCCTTGAAAGTGCATAATAATACCAACGCCCAAACATTCGGAGGTTTACAATACAATCACGTCATTTCAATTAGAGGTAGGAATTGCACTAACGAAGGCAATAAAAGTTTATTAGAGGAGTATAAGCTCCACACCTATATCTCACAATCGCTAGCCGAGTTCGAGTTAAGTTATGCAGCTGTGTACATGTACGAGGTTCATTATAACAATTGTACTCATCAATGTATTATGATCTTTCAAATTCACACATACCTGTCAAAAACACTTTTTTTTTATCTTTGTCTGTCCTTCGTCTTAACAGTTTCACATCACACACACGCACGCACGCACGCACACACGTAAATATATATATATTTAGCATGACGACAATATCAACTTTATTTTCTACAATCTTGTTGTATCAAGGAAGAAAAAAATATCAAAAATGCTTTATCACGTGATCTGGACATATAATTCCTTGAACAATGAAAATGTTTAAGATGCTTATATAATGTAGAATGTTCTTTATATTATTGCCCCCAAGACGGGTCAATCAATTGATGTGTCTAGCAAGTAAATACGAAATATGGCAATACGTATTCTTTTATCAAATGCAACAATGAAAATATGTGTTAGATTCCGTATATGTTTTTGTTTAAACATTGCATATTATTTATGTGTTGTATCATCTTTGGTACGGATTATCCGCAAACACAGTTTCTTTTCGAAGATATGTTGCTTATCTTTAATGTTGTCTTTTGGCAGCTGTGGGTGACACGATTACTTTAAAACCTCTAGTTCCCTGTCAGTAATTATATTTTCACCATCTCTGAACACATCTGTCTACAGATCTTTTTTGAGCAAAGTATCTTAATATTTAATTATGCTTAACTGGTGCTGATAGTCGAGACTTATAGGTTGTATCTGTCAGCGGGCTCGGTCAATTCAAGTTTGCGTAGTTTCAATTTCGCTGTGCTTGAGCGAGCTTAAGGGTTTAATATATTTTAATTTGCTAGAATTAGGCATGTAAAAAGAAGGTACTCAGGAAATAATGAGAATAAATGTGTGTTATATTTGTCACATTTTATGCCGAAAATCAATTTATATACTCAACGCATGCTGAAACAATCACATAACTTTAAACCTTCGCATTTCGCAAGAATAACATAATTTCCTAGGGCAAATGTTTCTATGTAAGGTTAAATGCCAGACAGGAATTTTTGTATTTTTGTATTTTTTTAATAAATGTTAAGAATTACAATAAATTCCAATAATGGGCATTAAAAACCCAATTTTATTCCGTGGAAAGAATAGAACGTTTTTTTAAACAGATACAATTGCTAGTAAACTACGATATAGCGGTATACGTAAAACATAACTTCTTAGCATAAAATATGGAAGTTTTATCTAGTTATAAAGTCCCCAAAGAAAGCCCAACACGGCAAAATTGAAAATGTTGCAGGCTCGGTTTGATTGAGCCTGTTCATGGACGGTACTGTCAAGTGTAAACTACCATCCCCGACCCCTTGCACCGGCTTAAGCAGAATTCAACATTTAACATGAACTGGTAAAATTTTGAATTTTGAAACATCCGCAGATGTGTTCATATTGCGGTAATCATTGAACTTTCAATGTGACACGTAAGTGCCATTCCATGAAAAGTGGCATATGGTCCCCCTTATCCGTCCTTATCGATAAAAAACTGCAAAAAAATATCAGACGCTTACATAAGTTCGATTGTCACTTTGACGAAAGGGTTATGTCGAAAATGTAGACAATGCTTTTCTTAAATTTTATTGGCAAAGTATGACATGATATCCATTAATTTTTGTCTTCAGATCTCTTTCTGTCTCGTTGTTATGAGATCTATGATTCTAGCAGTACTATAGATGTCAAGACTGTCGGTATAAAATGTTAAATTTATACGCCGCCTACATTTGATGAAAGTCACAGACAAATTATTTTTATTAGAAGTCAGATACTTAAAATTCAGATGCAAACTGAATTGAAACAAACTGAAATTTGAACTCAACTGTGTCACGAGTTAATATCGTGCACAATGTGCAAGTTTTATATTAAAATATAATATATTGTTGGCCTTATTTTCTATTACTAACATTAACAATATTGACAGTTTTGTATATTTTTCATCATTATGATTATTCAACAGTTTATTCCAAATCCTTAGACAATAAACCATCCTCTTGAATTAAGGACACTTACAATCATATTTTAAACTTTACCCCTGAATACAATATTATCTCTATTTATCTTTTGTTTGCAGTGTATTCTGACTCGATAAGCATACGTTTTAAAGGAATAGTTTTCATACAAAATGATAACCAAGGCTTTTTTTCTTTTTCAGACATTGCGATGTGTTAGAATTTCTATGTGTAATTAACAGCAAACGGAACATTTGAAATTATCTTATAAAAAAGAGATACCAATATTTTTTGGTTTGGCTTCAACCTTTCCGACGCACCAACACAGTTTAAATGGCGACTCTCCAACTTAACTGCTGGAAGAAGACGTCTGTGTATTATATGTTCCGTGTAATTAAGTCAGGAACGGCATCTGAGTAGCCAATTTGATGGAATCCAAAGTTCTGTTTGGAATCTAAACTCAAAATTGAAAGGAGCAAGTCGTTTGTATCAAAATCACAATAAAATTGAGAATGCGAAATTAAACTGCAATATTAATATGCAATGTCTCTGTGCACTTTATTTACAAATGCAATTCATTTCATGTTTTCCAATCTAATTTCTTAACGTAATGGTTTACACTCGAAGTTGAATATATTGCGTTGTGCACCCCTTTCAAACGGACAAAAACACTTCAGTCTATGATATATATTTTGCTTAGGTACATTATCAACACATGGTATCATTTGTTTTTATTTATTCAAATACAACCTTTATTCATAAAAATGATGAATATAATTGATCGTAATAATATTTCAACCGGATAACTGAAAATTGTTTTATAATATGGAAAAGTCTGATACAAGTGTCACAATGAATTGACTTGAAGCAAAACTACTGTTTTTCTCGACAGAGCTAATACTTGATGATTAACAATAAAACATTTGGCGATGCCTATTACTTTTTTAATGTTTATAATTCTATGTTTTGTTTGATGTTTTAATGACATGTCATGAAGCCTAATGATTTAATTCTTATTCATAATTCATAAGACGCTTACCGCTGTCAGCCTACGTGTTGTGGATGAGAACACGTTGTTGACATTTAACCCTGTATGAAACGCAGTTTTCAAATGTCAAAGAGCAATATATCATTTCAGGAACAGAAGGAAGTTAATTGTAGAAAAATTATTATATGCTTTGAATAACTTTTTCCAACCTTTATATTATTTTATGATATGTCATCTTTTTAATATATTAACACATACTGAAATCTAAAACAAAACAATAACAACAAATGAAACAACAACAACAACATAACAACATTCTTTTCACTAAAAATCTTCTTATATTTGAATAAAATGAAAAGAAATTAATTTTTTATATTATAAAAAATATAATGTTATATAAATCTGACGCTATATTTCTGCTTGTATGAAAAGTTGTACCGACAAGTGATGCAAACAAAATTCCTTCAATCATACATAGCCCAAGGTGGCATAAAACATCATTTAAATATCTTATTCTAAACGTATAGGTATGAAATAACTGCTTATACACCGAGGCTATTGCAAGTGATTTTGTATATATGATTGACCATAAGCCATCTATCATCAATGGATAAAATACTCTAACTATCAATTCGTTTCACATCAAATACACTTGACGGGACAAATCGCGTATGCGTCGTTAACCAATTGATATCGGGTAAAAATCTTTAAGACGATTGTTTTTTTATAATAATTATCTTACCTCTATTTATGTACAAGACATTTATTCATCAATAAAAATTTAAAATGTAATTATCTCGAAGAGATATTTTTGTTTTTTGTCTTATCAACAAAGTAAAGGTCATTGCGACTTTCAAGCATTATTAGTAAGGGTTGACCTCGGGGTCATTCGTTTTGTGTTTCTTTTAAGGAACGTATCGGATTGACAAGATACATATTTAAGATCTAAATTCACAATAATGTTAAATATCTTTACGGCTAAGGCTTACAAGGTACTAGTATATTGTGTTTTTCTTCCCGGTTAAAAAAAGAGAAAACAACAAACACACACAACAAAAAACATCAAAACAACAACAGCATATAAATACTGTACTATAAATAATAATTGTGTTTTACTTTAAAAGACATGGAACTTTACAGCTGGTTTGAAATATTTTGCAAAAACATACAAAACCTAGTATCCCCAAAGATACCCGAAACATTTTTTGTTGAAACACGAGGCATAATTCTTATAAATATAATGATTATCACGAATTTACTTTTTGTCTTAATACGCCACAATCAAATCTTTACCTTTTCCAACTTGTTAACAGTACCGATGACTTACTAAGATGTTTTGTTCATGGACTTTCTATAGAATACAATGATTCTTAACAAATGAAACACGTATTAACTGTAACTATTAACTACTTTTTGCCATCAGATATAAAGACGAATACCTCTGATATTGAACACACTTTGTTGCTGCTGATTTATATCTCTCATTATACAGACTTTATAAAATCAAATACATCTGACTAAATTCCAATTATTTGTATGTAACTTTACAATTATTATTTAAATTGTATATAAATGTTTTAAGACGGTACTATAATATGAACATATAGAGAAGTCCAAACGGTGTGCGAAATTTGAATCAACTCTAAATGATATTCATGCTAATTATCGAACGAATGCCCGAACATTTTATATGAAAGTCCTGGAACAATCAAGCATACAATTGTTTCATATTTCGGGTTGTCTCACAACGTCTAGGGAACCAATTCTGTTTACTCATAGACATCTGAAATATATAATCCCTCCTACACAATCAGTAAATTATTCATTTGAAAGCTTTAATATCAAATGACTTTACTAACACGTAAACTTTTATATAAAAGCTTTTTCGTGCTTATGATGCTATTTGTCTTTTATTCAATTCTCTCCTTTTTAATCTTTTCGAAAAATGTAAAACAGAATATAATAATTGAATTGATATGGCTAAAGTAAAATGACAATTTGCAGTTTTTAACTAACACAACTAAAATTGCTAAACAATTAAGAATTTATCATATTTAAACAATTCTTTGTCAATTAAATCGCGCCTGCAACATTTTCAATTTTGTCGTGTTGGACGTTCTTTAGAGATTCCGTATTTCTCTATTTTCTTGTTTTATTGCATACGATATGATATTATTGTCTTCTTAAAGCAATTTATTTGTTACGTAAAGAAAATATAATTCTAAGACGGCTGTAAACTAGCAGACATTAACAAATGTTTATTGCCCCCCATAATGTAATAATCATGAACTGTTGTGTCGAAAAGTAGATTCAATGTAGAAAACAGTCATGTCTTAAATAGTTTCAGTCACAAATATCCACTAATATGTCTGAAGATCACTTTACTGTCCGTCACGATTTATGATGTTTGGAATATGCTTAATATAAAACAAAAATAACTTAACCATAAGAGCAATATTAGTTGTAATATAGCCTTGGCGACCGCTCTCTCCTTCAGTCAACAACTAGTTGTCTTATTCGGCCTTGTTTCGGTTTTATCAATGAAATGTTCTCATCTCATTATCAATGAATTAAATGACAAAGAAATAAAAAAAGATCATATGATATTATCTGAACTGAATGGCAATTGCACTTCTATGATTTCAGTACTGAGAATTTTCATTTTATATATTAAGCCATATCAAATCTTGATAATAAATATATAGCAGCCATACTGGCATGCGAGCAGTTCCCGTACAGAAGCAGTACCCGTATTTTTCATTTAACGGCTTGATTTTTACATGCATTCTTCAAAAATTCATATCAAATCAAGCAGATACATAAACGAGACAAAATCTAAGTGTCAGTTCGGCAGTACGTATAAAAAGTCTCATTTTAAATCAATTTCACCTGTGCGTTGTCAAAACGTGACCTTGTTTTATCGGGGGAGATTCCGTCCTTGCGCGCATGCGCAACATACTTACACGTGAGGCATGTTAAAGGGTTTTCCACTAATACCACCTGTTTACAGATAAGAAGGCAATGTGATGAAAACTTGTTTAATTATCAGAATTTTGACCAATATTACTATATAAAATAATTTTATGGCTTTGATGCGTAAAATATTGTGCATACAAGCATGCCATCGCATGTGAATGCGTTGGGGGTAACGGTACCGGGTAATAGATACACGCGTTTAGTCTACTTTCTATTTCCTGAATTACATCTATTTATCTCTTAGAAAATGGTCTGTTCAACAATTATAAATGAAAAAAAGGTCCGATATAATAAAATTGTATAATTATAATGGGTTAAATTTTATGTACGGGAACTACTTCTCTTCATACAAAATAATGGATAATTTCTGTACCCCATATGAGGCCTCATAACTAAGGGTTATTCTATATTTAGAACATGATGGAATTTCCATGATTTATGTGACGAGCCGAATATTGATGTGTAACATTCAAATTTTGGTGAGTGAGCGTAATAAAAAATAATGTTTAAGTAACTACGATTTTTGTACGGGAACTGCTCGCATGCCAGTATAGTTTGCTAGTATTTTATTTTTTTACAAGACCTTTAGAGATTTATACCAATAATCGGCGGTATTGCACGGTATTGAAGGTGTTTAGTTAACGTTTAAATTGTAAGACGATGTGCACAATGGTGTCAAATGCAAAGTATTTTCTGCCCAACTTTTAATCTAAGATTGTTTACAAGCATGACACTTTTATCAGGAACTTTCCCTTTAGCATTTTTCACATACATTGATTTTATCCAAAGTGGCAAATTTACCCTTACTAATACGAAAATATTGACATGAAAGCTTTTTTGTGATAATGATAACATTTGTCTGTTTGTTCCATTCTCTGTTTATTTGATCTTTTCCACAAATGTCAAGCAGTCTAATGGCTTAATTCTTATTTATTATGCATAAGGCGCTTACAGATGTCATCTGGAGAGACTGTAATTCCACCGTTACACAAAGCAAGCGTTAATCGACGAGTAAAGAGGGTCACACTACTTGAATTATTTTAGTTCAATCTAATTTCTAAATGCACTTCGAGACATTTTTACATTCTCACTCAATATTATTTATTGATAATGTGTTCAATCTTCAATCAAATTTAAGAATTTATGCTAGGGGGCGTGGACAGTAGCCTACAGTTACCACCACCGTCCATTGGCTCAACCAAGCCGAGGCGTTCTTGAGGGATTCTGTTTTATTCTATGTTATATGATCAACAATAATTAGCAATTGCAAACACTAACATTCTAATGTATGTGAACACATTATAGCTACAATTATGGATGAATTAATCTTTGACACATATTCTTTAATAATTGAGTTTAAGATATTACTTAGATTTATATGATGCGTAAAATATGTGTTGAATTTATCAAAATGATACCGGCGGTAATTTGATAATATACATTTATATAATTATTCCATGCATCAATAATGTGATTAATTAATCCTAACACTACTGCAATGAATACGGCGCTTACATAATATACAAGGGGTAAACTTAATTACTGATACTCTTCTCTTAATCAATATGTTTCCGGCGATTTGTTCAGTTAAATCGGTAAAACAAAACAACAAGCGGGAAATATTAATTCCGTATCATGTAGTGTTTTAATCCTCTTAATCTTGATTCCCTGTATAATAGTAATGTTTAAGACGCTTGTAAAATGTATAGACATTTTGCCTTTATTGCCCCAGAGTGAATAGGATTGTCTTTACGAAATTACTTTTAAGATCCAATCTTCCTTCTACCTATCAGTCACTTTAGTGTTGTACCGAATACTTTAGCCCCTTATGGCGGAGGTTTTGCCTTTACGGGTTGAGGCATAAGCCTTTTTTCTATGTATTTCTTACCTCTAGCAGGTGAGGTGGTTTCAACCCTTGGCTTTGCTTAAGTTTATATCCAGGGTAAGCCAATCCTGGTTCGTCCCCATATGACCTAAACTATCTAGGTGCGCCGTAAAACCAAACAAACAAACAAAATTTGAAAGCTAGACATATAACAACTGACGACAAATGAACACAAATTATAATATATGTATGACGTACAAGCTATATTTTCGCAGCTGTCACACATTGTCTTTAAGCAAGTGAAATGTTAAATTGTGTACCTAATTTTTGTATGAAATATTCTTTCGATTGTCTAAAATGACCGCTAAATTTACATTTTAGGCTTTTTACAATAAAATAAAATATCTAATTTATTATCATTAAGTCAAACAAGGCAAAAATATTTTAAACGATACAATCATAAGCAAACGTATTCACACGATTAAAAATTACTTGAACGGAAATATATTATGCGGACTTCAAGTTAATTGCGTAAGATATGATATTATTTTCGATATTATCGTCTGCTTAAAACAAACAATGTGTATTGGAAGAAGACAACAATAAACTAGCAGACGCTTACATATGTTTTATTGCCCCCGTGACGAAATAATCATCATCAAGTTGTGTCGAAAAGTAGACATTCAATGTAGACAGCCTTTTCTCAAAATGTTACTTGCAAATATATATATCTATTTTTTTGTCTTTTAGATCTCTTTACAGTCTGTATTGACTTTTAGTAAAATTTATGATGCTTGGAATATCCTTGATAAAAACAAAATAAAGTTGAAAACTTTAAAGTTATCAAAATAAAGTTGATAACTTCGGGATCATTGATGCCAGCACTATTAATTGTTGAGAATTGAGTACCGCTCAATCCGGTGCTAGGGGGCGTGATTTTTTACCATAAGAGCAAGATGAAATAACATTCCCAGACAAGAATTTATAGTCCTTTTCAAAAAAATAAATGGAGTAACACACTATCACTATTGTCAACCCCGTTAAGCAAACAATCTGTCATGTGACCTCACAAGTTGTTTTTTTTGGTATTATTCGCTGTATGCTCACATGCTTGTTATCATTGCTTGAGCTAAATAAAGTTTATGTTGTTGTTGTTGTTGTTGTTGTTGTTGTTAATATAAACGAACATTAATTTGTATATGTTAGTACAATATCGAATAAACATAACAAATTCCTGTTCACTTTGTAATTCCGTGTAAACTTATATCGGTACGTCATACAAACAAAACACAAATGGACAACTTTCATTTATTTATAATCCCATCAGTCAAGGAATAACACTTTGGATGACAGTTTTTCTGTGCTTAGACTTCTTTAAGGAAATGGATTTCAGATAATAGACGATAAGACGATTTGTATTGTTATTTTCGCGTCTTGTCTGAAATAAATTGACTGAAAGCAGATTCTGGCGTTTGTTAATTTGTGATGAAATGGGACTGACAGACTATTTATAATGATAATGGTAAGTTAGAGGAAAACACCTTAAGAATGACTTACTGTCAAATGATGAAAAATTACAGGAAATGAAATCAATGTGGTCAAATGTTCAAGTGTATATATTCATATCCTCTAATGGTTCTGAAGTTGTTGAAAAGGAAACTGAAATTGAAGAAAATAGAAATAGTTATCTTCAAGAAAACAATTGATTGAAAAATTATGTATGAAAACTAAAATATATATACTTTGAACACGATTATAGCTTTGGTTTACATTGGTGAAAAGTGTAAAATACTATGTTTTACAATTGATGCATGCATTTGAATATTTTTTTAAATACATATAAAATCTAAAAGAAAAAATCAGTTATGTAGAATGTAAATTGATACTATAATGAAAACAATTTTATTTTATAAAATGCGATTAAATTAAGAAGATTAATAATTTATAAGCAGTTGAAACATATAGGCAAAGAGGAAAAAACACGATATGCACAAAAAAACTATTATAGTTTAACCAAGAACGTAAATTGATGCAATAATAAAAACCTTTCTATTCCACAGAAAACAATTTATTTTAGAACAAAAATTACGATTTGGGTTGAATCGTGAAATATTTATGTGAACTCACATAGCCCTTAAATAATTCTAATATTTGTTAACTCGCCCAAAATAATTCAGTATTACATAACAACTGTTAGAAATTCACTGTCCCGTTCATAGTAACATGGTGGGGCTAAGAGTGAGGTGTGGTGCAACATTAACCGGTTTAAACTCCCTAGTTGTACTTATGCTGCTGACCCTTCCAAGGTGGCGCCCCTCTGTGTTCCTCTGGTGTATGTCATGTTTCTTCATACTGTTTTGGTGACACATTTTTGTGTCTCTTGTTGTTTTCTCGTCTACGGTAAGTATCTTTCCGTTTGTCCCTAGTTTTATTTCTTTAATTTTGCTCCCCTCCCCTTTAGCGAATGTCCTATCCCCTTCCCCTGTTGCCTTTTGATAAGTCAATCATTTAATTGTTTTCTTTGATTTTAATTTCCTTGTCGGTTACTATTATTTCTTCTTATGTATCATTTTCGTGCCTTGCGCCCTGTCCTGTTTTTGTTTGTAGTCCTCCTGGGCTCCTTGCAATAGTTCTTGTTGCTGGGTCGTGTGGGAGTTGCGTTCATTGAACGTCGCTTTTCCTTGTTGATCTTGTTTATCATATTTTATACTCAACAATGTATCCTCATTATACATATAAGATTGTTTTCAAATTGCTACATTTGTGATGTTTCTTAGTATAATAAAGCACTGCTTTGTTGCTCTCACTTTTGAGTAATGTCACAATATAATAGTTTTATTCTAATTTATTATATATAAGACAATTTCAGTGGTCACCGTACTCGAAAAGGCATTATTCTCTCTAGCAAAGATAGTAATATGCATACTGTATCGGATTCGTACACAAAACACGAAATTTATTAGAATTTGTAATCGCTCTTCGTATTTGTATTACTCTCCGAAGTACACTTATATTTTAAGATACAATCCATTCTTCTTATTATTTCTTTTGGCTATGTTTTATTTCTTTTTAGATTCCGTAAATTGACATTGATCTTCACTCGATTGTCGTTATGTTGTTGGCAGCATAAGCATATTGTGAGCGTTTAATTTGTTGCGTATTGTCGTATGAGAGATTACTTTTTGAACATGTACCAGAACACCGAGAATTGTACTTCTAAACAATAAACAGTTGTAAACCCGAAGAACGTTTTCAGCAATAATTTGACAGATTTTTCAATTAGGAAAAGTAACAGTCAAAACACTTATAAAACCGTTGTTATAAAATTCTGATCTTTGAACATCGTGCGAAATGATTTCTCCGTTTAGATGAACTACGAATAATTTCATATTAAAGGCATGAAAGACTTTCTTAATTTCTAGTAATTCATAAACTGTTTGATAACTCTCTTTTACCACAATGATCAAGATATTGACTATAAATTGGTTTTAAATGAGAGTTTGAACCTGAAACTAAAGTCAACAACAAAGATATAGAAAGCAAATTAGAACCAATAGTCTTGTTTAAATTAATATCTGTTAATTATACAGCTAGTGTTCGTTGCTTAATAGGGGCCTAATAGGAATACCACTAAATAGAGGGTGTTTTATCTCCACGGTCGGTCATCCAAACCGGCTCTCATGAAATACTTACCAAGAATCAATTATTTCTCCGCATTAGACTACTAAATAAAAATATCCTTTCTGAATCAGCGGTGAGAGACTGATAACCATGAGACTCAATGTTTATGATCAGTTGTCATGGAGAAAATACGCCTCAACAAGCATTTTTTGAATTACAAATCAAATGCTCTCTTTCTGTTGAGCTATGTGGGCTGATGATATATTAATAAAACAATTAATAAATTAAAGCACATATTAAATCTGTCCAACAACTTTGCAATTTAGGAAATTTTCACAAACTAAGATTAGACTATTAAAATTTGCTACAATTTACTAATATGATTGGTATTTGCATTATCACGTTCACTTTGTATTTAATCGGTCTTTATATTGTCAAACCTACCGGAAATTAGCTCTGTCTTTTTTCTGTATAAAGCTAAGACATTTAAGTAACGATACGAGTTTCAATTTCCCAAATTGTAAGGTATCAGGCTATTTTGTTGTATTGCTTTTGTGTGTTTATCTTGTGTTTTTTGGAGGAAATTATTCCAAAACTGATATCTATGTTTTTAACTAGTTTTGACACATAAAGTTCAATTATTATTTTTCTTCTCATAAGTAAGATACATGTACATGTTTATTACATTAAGCATAGCTAAAACCTTTTGATTCTAATTTCATCGAATAGCTTTAAATATGCTTTATAAAATGATATATTAATGTACATGCCACTACGAATTAAATTTACTTAAACGTTAAACTATTAAAAAAAGAAAGCGTTCAGCGCGATATGACCAGTGTTGTGTTAATGTGACGTTAAACCCAAACAACAGAGATACACACATTGACAAGAGTGTAACATTATTTACGGGGAACGCTTTTTTTCTATAGCAAAAACTCTCTAATACATTTACAACGAAATTGTTCCTAAAAAATATTTGTACGACTATTCTGTTGGCTTTCATAATCATAACTTCAAATATTGGCGAAACTATTTTTAAACTTTGATTTTGAAAATAATACATAATAAATATTCATATAATTTAACTATCTCGTGCATGTATGTATAACACTTATTTTCTTGCCTGTGTTAAACGTAATCGAAATGATAAGATTTTATGATTCCTATCAAAATTTACACTTTCAAAAGAAAGGCATTGGTGATAACGTATGGGGAAAAATAATTTGAAAGTTAATGCCTTTTTCTCAGATATATATATAATGGTGTCTCTACATACGGAGTATAACGTAACATAACATGGAATGTTTGAATTCCTCTATTATACACATGTGTATATTCATATACATGTAAATGTATATGCGCAAAGAACGGTGCAAAATAAAACATATGCAATCAATAGTACATCACATTTGAAGTAGAAAAAACAACAAATCATTATGCTGTCCTACAATTTTATTCCTTTGTATACCATACTCTGTTCTACTATGTTTTAATTCTTATTTATTACGAATAAGGCGGTTCCAACTGTCACTTACGCGAATTTTAGTTTCCTTGTTTTTGCTGATAATTCCGCGGGATACCAAAATATGCTTATGCAAACATAGATGAAGTATTGTCAAAACAGACGGACAGTCATGTAAATTTATATATATATTCATAAATAAACCATTTACAATTTCATCCTCACCAACATATCTGTCATTAACTTAATTATACTTTTATTAAAGTGCATATTACCTACATCCTTCTGTTTTATGTTTCGTATGTTTTATATAATTATATAAAATAGTTTGATAAAGTAGGGCCCATACATTATAATTGCTGAACATTTTTTCTTGATGATTACAGTAACACATTTTACATACAGTTGTCATCGCGTTAATTACGTGGTTATGAAAATTGCTGTTTGTTGCATTTTGTAGCAGAGATTACGTAACCGAGTTTTTCAAAAACTGATAAGCCTGATATGGAATATTTTCACAAAATGGTGCAACAAATTATTAATTTGATCTCAAAAGATCTACAAAAGATTTTTGACATTATAAGATGAAATACTGGAACTACTTTCAGTCACATGGTACAATGGCGGCCTCCATGTGCAACCTTTGTGATAAAACCGATAAAGATATTTCCTTTGTACAGTAAAGGTAAGACTGACAGTGATACATTGACAAAAGTCAATTTCCTTTCTAAATAAGGCATAAACAATTTTTGCAGTACCTTACTTTCTCGAGAACGAATAGTGTCCTATAATTAGGGCAAATGTTTCCAGAAATATTTGAGCATATTTTCAATAACTCTTAAAAATCAAATGAAAGGCAAATGGCAATACCTGCATTTTTAAGAATGCATGTTAACTTAATTAGATATAAATCACTATCAATCTAGCAGCGAATACATGTATTACGTCTTGGTTGCTATTTTTGAATTTGTTTGTTGAGAAAAGGATATTTTTCCTTGTACTTGACTGCAGTATCAACGACCTTATGTTCTAGAAAAAGATATTTTCTTGTCATCAACGAAAAATTCTTTGTTAAACCTTTAATATGTTGGGTTTCTTAAAGAAACTTGTATAACTCCAATATTTAGAATTGTAGAATTATAGAATTGGTCATTATCGCAGTATAAGCAAGATCACAAGGGCCCGATGACAACAAAATAATTGCATTTGAATAAATAGCTTAAGTATTTTAAGAATTTGGTATTTCAATTCCGAGAACAGAGCAGTGCTACCATAATGTCATTGAACAGAAAGGGATCGATTATATCTTTACACAACTGACTAAACAAAGGTAGAACATTTGAATGATGTGTAAAAGATTCCGCCTTCTTTGTTAATTTTCACCGTTATGCACGGCTTGTCTTCAAAAGCCGAATGCGCTTCATATTGCTATTCTTGCTTTAGAACAAATTCAATGAAATCAGGATTGGAAACAGCCAAAAAAGTACTATATATGTGTAGGAATACAAATTTCACGATTTCTTTAAAGACTGGATTTATCGTCAGTCTTATATCAATACATAACGTGATTATTAATAATAGGAATGTTTTAATAAAACTTAACATGTATCAACAACCAGTAAGGGCCTTGTCAAATTGCACGTTTGTTAGCCTAGCCTGACCAAATCCAAATAAATTTCTGTTCCAGAACATTGAAAGAAAAAGAAACAAGAAAATGAATAAAAACATTTTGTCAATATTGTTACAATGTAGCTTGCTTAAATATTAAATAGACGTAGTATCAGTTACAAATCTTAGAATTCGATATTCTACATGTACATGGCTACTTAATTTAAAATGCAATCCGTTTTATATCACTTACATTTAAAGGTACACGGTAAGTATTAATGAAAGATTTTTCAAAACGCTTAACTTATAAAACGAGATTACATGTGTATCTTGACGATAACATAAAAAAAGAAACTATATTTGACAAACCGCTAATAACTCTGTAACGTGTTGCTTGATTATAAAGTCTGTGAAAATGATCTTAACGATAGGTGAAAACATTTGGTCTAATTTATTACTGGAACCGACAGTTTCCAGAAGAAATGTCAATGTATTTCGATGTATTTCACTTCTTGTTTTTATAAAAAATAAACATCAAGGTTTTTGAAAGAATATAGTGTCACAACATTTCATGTATATAATCGCTTTAAGTACTATAAATTACATATATAGTCAAACGTTAGGTTGAAGGCAATATAAATAAAAATAAATCATACATGACCTTTATAGACAAGTGGTCATTATTCGGAGTTCACTCTGTTGTTTTTTATGAATGAAGGTTTGTGAAATATTAGTCTTTATTTACACGGTGGTCTTTAATCGGAGCTGGTCTTTAACACAAATTTTACTGTAATGGCCTGTAGTTTATCTCATGCTAAAATACGTTTTATGAATTTCAGCATGGAAGTAACTGTCAAGCAGTGAAAAAATAACATTAACATTACTGCTACATTTTATTTTGTTCTTGCATATCATTCATAACACTTGAGGAAATAAAAAATCAACAGTTACATTTTTATATACAATATCATTTCTTTAAAATAAATATACCACAACGAAATAAAATGACTAAAATCACACTTCTGTAAATATCTATGACATTTTACACACAGAATGGGAATGTTGAACATTGGTTCGTAACACCATGTATAAAATATATATAAATAAACACACAATAATTTGATAACAACAAGACTGAATAAAACAACATAATCATATGATATAAATACGTAAACTTCCTGTATAACAAATGAATGTAACGGAATTTACAATAGCATACTATAACAATTGATATCACAAACTTATAAATAAGAAATAGCATATGTTCATCTTTATTTCCCATTCAATCTTAACAGTATTGTTTTAGCTTTGCAATTGTATTCATCCACAGTTAAAACATTGATAAGCCCTTTGCCTACTGTTTGCTAAAGGGTTTTGCCTTGCAATGTTTTTGATACAGTCCAAAGTTCAAACAGTTCAAATTTAAAAGAATTGATATATAAAAATACAGTAGAACACGAATTACCAAATAGCATAGCCAGAGTGTACAGACGTGCAGGCTGGCTTAGGTCTTCACATCTGAGAAACGCAAGGTTCCAGTTGATAAAGCGTTAACAGTTAACTTGTTTTTATATCATAAAATAGTATACACTGTACTTGTCATTCACGAAGGAGAATAAAGTAATACATATCCAGAGCTGAGGCATTGAATTATCTGGATAATGAGATAGATAGATAGATATATTGAATATGATACTTTAACCACAATGATCTAAAAGCACACACTCTCAAACATTCTGTTTTTCATTTGTTTCGTTACTCTATACAAATACATGTATCATGAATAAGATATATGTGAAACCTATATCGATATATTAAGAGTAAAATAATAAAAATAACTTCCAATTCATTTGCTAATTCTTGAGCACGATTCAGTGCACAACCATAGATAAAGTTTATACCCCGGTCACATATTCACGGAATACGCCCACGGAAGAGCCACGGATTAATTCCGGCATCGTCCGTAGCTACCCGTACTGGTCAGTAGCTCTCCGTATTGTAACCGTAATCAATCGTAGTTGTCCTTGTATATCCGTAGCGATCCTTGACAATTTTTGAACATGCACAAAAATTTGCTACGGAAAAATCAACCGTAGCGTATCCGTACTAGTCCGTATTAATCCGTACTGATACGTACTGGTCCGTACGAAAACCGTACTAGTCCGTATTGATTCGTAGTCCACCAACTTGTCAAGGATTTCCACGGTTTTGTACGGAGAACTACGTATTTGTACGGTTACCCTACGTATAAGCTACGGTTTTAATACGGATTAATACGGCATTGTCACGGAAAGCCACGATCGTAATACGTTGTACTACGGAGAGGCAAGGATTAGCACGGTCTTATACGGTTTATTGCGTTGCAACACGAAACGGTACGGAATGGTACGGTCCACCACTGTTTAGTACGGATGAATTAAGTATCATGTACTTTTTCAAGGGTATAAATACTACCTTCTTGTTAAAAAACAGACATATTTGCGGAAACATTTAATAAATGATAATTGCCATTTACTGGCTGCAACTTTATATTGAAATGGCTCAGAATGCGGAGGCAGTGGTCGAGCTGCTTGATGACATACATAGAAGTAAATTTATATTAATATCGTACTACAATTCATAAGTAATAGAATAACATTTAATGTTACATATTTTACAAACATTGGATCGTGAAATAAGAGTAAATATGTACATAAAACGAAGTGTCTCATAAGCCTCGGAAGCTGGCCCTTGAGTGATAATAAGATTAATTAACAAGCTTTTTACATATTTCTAAAACATAAACATCACGATAATTATTGTAATTGTAAGATGAACAGCAAATCTTAAAATTAAAAGAGAAGCAGTATTGATCAACATTTTTCATTAATGATTACTAGTCCATATCTAATCAGGTAAGAGAAGACAGACGAGATGGTGGACTAGAGATGGGCTTTTACGAAGACCGCTTCATGTTGTAGTATGAGGCTCTCATGGCCGAACTTGTTGAGGATCCAGGGTCCTTCAAGAAATTCACTTTAATCGGACCTGATGTGTCTCGGGGGTCGGACTCGATTAGGCCGAGTCCTCTCCTACAAATCATTGAACTCTGCAATTCGTTTTATATGTGTTCTTTTCTTTTGAGGCATTTTGAAAATGAGCAAGCAAGAGGTTGTGGACGGATGTATTAGGTCCGTATAGATCCGTGGCAATTCGTTCTTCTCCGTATCAATACGTTCTTCTCCGTATCAGACCGTACTTATTCGTACTAACCCGTGCTTATACCGTAGCAGACCGTAGTGTATCCGTAGTGCGTCCGTCCTGATTCGTGTCGCTCCGTATCGAACCGTGTCGGTCCGTAACAATCCGTGTCTCTCCGGGGGCTTTTGGTGGTAAATCCGTCGGACTCCGTACTCATACCGTTGTGTGTCCGTACTGGAACCGTAGCGGACTACGAAATTTCACATTTCCGTAGTAATCCGTGAACGATTAGACCGTAGCTCTTCCGTGGCATTATCCGTGAATATGTGACCGGGGCATTACAAACCCTTTATGTTTTATGTCATTTATCTAATATATTCTACCAGAAAGGCTTAACACTCAGATATGAAAAAGAAAAACGAAAAGCAGTAATCTAAAAATAGCTACCTTACATATGTCTATCTATAAGCATACCTTGCATTTGCATGAAAATTAAATTAGATATATTTGTAAATAAATATGAGGTGCTTTAAACATGTTAAACAACAAAAATGTACGGAAAATGCAGCCATTGCCTGTAAACCTCCTTAATTTCATTTTTTTTAAATAAAGTAGTCTCAATTTTTTATTTTGGTTGGGTCTTAACGTTGCTCAGGTGCCCCATTTGTGCATTTTTGTCATGCACTAGTGGACATCTAAGTAGAACAACCGATATTACGTAAGCTAGCTTGACAAAATCAGTCTCGAATAAAACAGATGTGAATAAGTCTCGAATAAAATAGATGTGAGTCAATCTTGAATAAAATAGCTGTGAACCAGTCTTAATAAAACAGCTGTGATTAAAAATAAATGGTACAAAAGCATATCGTGCTGCTTGGTCTGCTACTGTAATATATCGCACTAAATCATTTTGGCATCGTTTTAAAAGAGGCAAAGTTGCAAGACATGCATAATTATCAATTTGAGTTACGTCCCTTGGTTAAGCATGGCATGTTAATTTTGGTGGTGGAAAAGGTTAACTATATTAAGTACAAAGCATTTGGAGGTTTCGTGTTGCTGTATTGTCACAACAATTCAAGGACAATTTAAGGACAGAAAGTATCTTTTTTTGCAATTTCATAAATTTTTTTGCAGGTATACTTGCTTAAGGAGATGTAGTGGGATAAAAATATGCCCTTCAATAACAGTAAGAGATGTAATTGGGCTTCCGAGATCAAACAAATGTTATTTGAGAACGGCTTTGAGGGGAAATAGGTAATTCATATGTAATTCGTTAAGATATCCTCAAAGCAAACTCAAAACACAGTAATATCGCCAGAAAACAACGTTTTTGTACTTATTATTTAAAGAATAAAATCATGTTATTAATTAAATGCGCTCAGCGTGCACTTTTCCGCTGTTGTAGATATAATGATGTGTGTCAACAATATTTTGTTCAATTGGAATGATGGAAGAAAAAATTTGAGTGACCTATCCCAATTATGGGGAACGTAAATGATCCGTTCCACGTGATGCATTGAATATAATTAGCCACTGGCCTTATAAATGAATTAATATGTTGTTGTAATCATGACTTCATAATTATCGATTAGAGTTAAAGAAAAAAGAATTGTTTTTATTCTTTATATTAAAAAAACCAACATATTATTTTTGAATAAATGACATTTGTGCAACGTTTTGCTTGAAACCTAAAACTTAATGTACTGATCATCAGCATGTTCATAACCAGGTTATTTTGGGAAATTGAAACATTTATTTTGATATAAATTTCAAGGTGAACTGAAATAAGAAGCACAAATCGTAGGCTTATTCCAGTTTTGATTTCTTTAACTATAAATTAATGTAAAATTATCTTACAACATGTTATGCATAACATCAAAGACTAGAAAAATGTATCACAAAGATATTGTGCGCTTGTTTAGAGTCCATATTACTTGGACGAGCGGCTTGTCAATGTCTACGTTCATTTTATACATGACTTTAAAGACTTTGTTCTTGTTTTTGTTACACTACGTATCAAGAAAGCAGCTTACTAAAATGAACAAAGGACATTAAGACATTAACCATTGCACTGTTACATTATATCATAACTGTATTAAATACTTAATGTTGACTCAATAAACGATGTCCATGATTTCAATGAGTTAAATATATTTCCTAGTTAATATTGTACAATATCATATATCCTTTTCATCATCAGAGAAATACACGTGCTCTCGTGCTTGTTTCTGGACAAATTCCTCTTTTGTTTCATAAGTGGGTTGTGCATATTGCGTAAAGTAGTCAGTATTGAAATTGACAGGGGCGTCGTATCCGTACCCGCTGTCATTTACTACGCTACCATTTTGCTGCACTGTCCCATTTTGATTTCCATAATTATAATGGTCGTCATAATTCCCATAGCCATAATCATCCGTTTTGCTCTGTATGGTGCCGTTCTGTTGTGAAAAGCTTTCTTTGTTTAAGCTCCCGTACGAATTGAATTTATCCTCTCCTTTAAGCGTATCTTCCGGTTTCCACGCGTTGTCTTCCGGTGGTGGATCAGCCCACTCCTGTTTATCACCGGAAGCGAACACAGCATAGAACGCAACCCCAGCAAAATGGACACAGCTGGCTATGATAAAGACGCGCTCCCAGTCGTCTGCAGTCTGTATTATAAATCAATTTATAGATTATTTTTATTGTGGTGAATGACAGAAATTTAGACAATCTGAGATTATCAATTTTATACGGTGTTCTATTATTATTTTTATAACATGATATTTTCGAATTACTTGCTGTTTATTTTTTAAAACGAAAATAAAAGATTACTTTTCATACACATGTCAACTTTATTTAGTAATAGGATTTTATTACATGAAATGAATTTATTTTCAAGCAATGTTCGTACATATTTTTCTTAAGAATAATTATAGTATATTTCAGATATATACACCAAAGGGAAATAAATCGTATTCAGCATATCTTCAACCTTTTTATTTGTTTGATGTGTTTTAGATGTTAACTAACCTCGTGTTTGGTCAACTGTTCTGTGACAATAGGGCACAGCATTCCGGCAATTGTTCCAAACCCATTACTAAAGCCCATCAATATACTAGCATAACGAGGGGCTATATCTAAGTGGTTTACATTGAATCCTGAAAAATATCACAAAACAAAAATCTTCCATATCAAGTGTTGTTGATGGTATTGTTTAAATCAAACACGAAAATGAAGTAAAAACAGCTGCATGCATTACAGAAACAAGAACCGGTTGAACCGGGTGATGCTCCCCGAGAAGTTTTTGGACACAGGAGAGTATAAAAAAATGAAAATTGCAAAAACTCCAAAATTAGGCAAGGCGGAGTTATGTTTTTTTGCACTGCACTTCTATTCAATGAGATCTATCTATCTATAAAGTTTCCTGATGATATCTCTTATAGTTTTAGAGTTATGTCCCGGGTACAATTCAAAGTGTAAAAATGAACAAAGGGCAATAACTCCAAAATTAGACAAGGCTTTGTTTAGGTTCTTTAAGCATTGCAGTTCTATCAAATGATTTCTAGCTACCTACACAGTTTCATGTTGATATATCTAATAGTTTTAGAGTTATGTCCCGGACAAAAGTAAAAAAGTAAAAATAAACAAAGGGCAATAACTTCAAAATAAGGCAAGGTAGAGTAATGATTCTTTAGCACTGCATTTCTACCCAATGAGACCTATCTATCTACAAGGTTTCATGTTGATATCTCTTATAATTTTAGAGAAATGTCCCGGACAAAGTTCAAAGTGTCAAAATGAACAAAGGACAATTACTCCAAAAGTAGGCAAGACCGTCTTGTGTTCTGCAAACCTACTTAATGAGATCTATCTACCTACAAAGTTTCATGTTGATACCTCTTATAGTTTTAGAGTTATGTCCTGGACAAAGTTCAAAGTGTGAAAATAAACAAAGGGGAATAATTAAAAGCATAGGCAGGGCAGAGTGACGGTTCTTGTGCACTGCACACCTACTCAATGAGATCTATCTACCTACAAAGTTTCATGTTGATACCTCTTATAGTTTTAGAGTTATGTCCTAGACAAAGTTCAAAGTGTAAAAATAAACAAAGGGGAATAATTCAAAAATAAGGCAAGGCAGAGTTACATTCCTTGTGCACTGCACACCTACTCAATGAGATCTATCTACCTACAAAGTTTCATGCTGATACCTCTTATACTTTTAGAGTTATGTCCCGGACAATGTTCAAAGTGTAAAATAAACAAAGGGGGATAATTCAAAAATTAGGCAAGGCAGAGTTACGGTTCTTGTGCACTGCACACCTACTCAATGAGATATATCTACCTACAATGTTTCATGTTGATACCTCTTATACTTTTAGAGTTATGACCCGGACAAAGTTCAAAGTGTAAAATAAACAAAGGGGAATAATTCAAAAATTAGGCAAGGCAGAGTTACGGTTCTTGTGCACTGCACACCTACTCAATGAGATCTATCTACCTACAAAGTTTCATGTTGATACCTTTTATACTTTTAGAGTTATGTCCCGGACAAAGTTTAAAGTGTAAAAATAAACAAAGGGGAATTATTCAAAAATTAGGCAAGGCAGAGTTACGGTTCTTGTACACTGCACAGCTTCTCAATGAGATCTATCTACCTACAAAGTTTCATGTTGATACCTTTTGTTGTTTCAAAGTTATGTCTCGGACAAGAAAAGCGGACGGACGGACGGAAAGACGGACGGACGGACAAGGCGGCGACTATATGCTCCCCCGAATTTTGCGGGCAGCATAAAAAATAATTCAATTAACAAATGACCTTTTCATAAAATTTATAAGTTTCTTAAAACCATTTATTGTTAACTCTAAGAAAATTCTTATTATCGGAGATGAACTAGAGATTAAAATCATTATATTTTAAACAGGAACCAAGACCTGGTTAATATCATGGCCGCCTAAGCCAAGTGGTTAGGTTCGTCAAGTTTAAATCACTCGGCTATCACCTCAGCGGGTTCGAATCTCGTCACGGACTTTGGAGTCTTTCATGTAACGATGCTATCCAGCTAGCTTGCGGTATGGCGAGCGATTTGCACTAAAGAATTGAAGATTTGGGAAGGAAGGTAGTATTATAAAATAGAAATGAATAATCAAAAGATAAATATATGAAAATACCTGATATTGCAAACCCACTGAATCCAACAGCAAGTGTGAGACACACAATGGCAGTGGTTGTGTTACGTGTAAAACCTACACCTAACAGGAAAACGGCCTCCATACCGAAACCTTTAATAATGTAAAAAAATAATATTTCCCAGAATTATGATACATAGGTCGTTTGTACTTTTACAAAATTAATCGTATTTTGCCAATTAATTTGAATTACTCTGAAATTTCATCGTGTGCATAAAACAGGTCAATGAAGTGGCTAATTCAGAGGTTACCTATCCCAACACACAATCATTATCAACGTAACGTTATATAACAAAACAACTAATAAATACATTTTTATTAGACTAAGGCGCATTGCTGGAAGTTGAATCTTGTTCTGCGCTTAGTACTCTTGCGAATCCCAGATGCTGTAATTTACTTGTTTCCTAATTTTGAGAAATATACTAACTACAATGAAATAAATGCCGACATGTCTATATAAATAATCGCTGAATACTGGTACAGGTAGTCCCTATCAATCCCTGTTATAATAATAATATACAAAAGTTTCTACACTATGAGAAAACTAACATTTTACCTCCACAGTTGAAGATTTTCCTAACAACTGTTGTAGAAAGTATACCTCGGCGGCGCAGGTAGTCAGCTATAAAACCTCCTATCGGAACAATAATCGCCATTATAAGATGTGGTAGGGCGGACAGAATACCACTCTATAAATAGAAATAAAGTCAAGCATTGTCAGAATAAACTTGATGAAACGTGTTTTTATTCCCGTCTTGATATGAAAGTTTAAATACTTAGCTTGTGTTTGTTTGGTCTTAACCCTTAATTTAAAGATCCTGAATGTTGTAATTAAGGTTGTTTCACATTTAAGTGAAAATTTATATATGTATATAATTATGCTTCTAAAACAATTTTCAAACATCGAGAACAGGTAAAATATGTACTGCAAATATTTGTCCACATTATATATAATCATTAAAATATATGCATTCATTTCCTATTGAAAAGTATGACTTAGACTTTATAGAAAATAAATTTCTAATTACCTCATTTTATTAAGTAAACATGAAATGTAAATTCGGTAATACCTTTACAAATAGTGCTCTTTGGAACTTACAATATTGATAACTTTTCATTTTAGCATTATATTTATGATATAAAACCATAAAAAAATAAGTTGTAGGATCTTTAACACTTTTTTGTCATATACATGTGTATATCGGCGGTCCGTGTATCTTTACCTGCTTTAATGGATAACTAACCAGTAATTATTTATTTCTTCACATGTGACCGACTGCTAATACCATAAAATTATGATGATGAAGCAGACGACCAATAGGATTAATGACCGAGATTGAGAAAGTTTAGCTCCATTTTACTATGAATTATTTCTACAACCGTTCAACATAATCTTATTACAATTTGATACAAACTTTGTGGAGAGTTGTTGGTATAAATAACTTGAAAAGTGATCTATATATGTTTACCTTTGACAAATCGAAGTCAAATACTTCATTAAAATAAGTAGGTTGTTCTATAATTAGCAGGTAAAATGTCCAACTTCTACAAAAATTTGCCACCATAATAGCAATTACTGGCATGGATTTGAAAAACTTTAACCATGGTGTCTTCATTTCCTGCAATAAAAAAATGAAATCGTCATTTATGCGTCAAAGATAAGATTTAATTGTCTTAAAGAGACATTATGCCTTCGAAATGAATACACTTTTCTCCTTTCAAAAGGACAACCGTTACATTTAGGTTTTGGAGTGTGTTTATCACCTGCCGAAAGTAGCGCTGTATGTAAATATATTTGTTATAAATTTTATAAAGGTAGCTAAATGTATACATATCTATAAATATACCTGATCACTATAACATAAAAACAAACATGTAATTGCTAATCGCAACTGAAGTGAAGGATTATTCATCTTGTTAACTTATGAGTAACCTCTTATAAACTATAATAGGACATCAACAATTAAACAGATTTCGAAATATAAAAAATGAAAATATTTCTAGGGCATAATGGGCCTTTTATTACTGAAACAATTTTGCCGCATATATTTAACATTATTTTCAGTTTATCACCTGTTTACCTTTTATAAGGTACAGTTCTTACACATTTTCTTTACAATTGATGTCTTCATTCAATGCAGAATTTCGATATACAACAGATAAGGTTATTAAAGAGGTATGAAGTTTCTCTGAAAAAGACACTTTGTTTACGTACCTTGCTCAACACAGATGTGTTCTCCCCAATACAAGTTTCAATATAAACGCGCTCATGTTCAGTTATGTAAGGATGATGGCCTGGTGTGTCAAATGCTAGAAACCACCACACGACTGCCCAAACTATACCCATAGCACCTGTCAACAAAGTTTAAAAAATGATATATTTTTTCTTTACGTCAGGATGTATTTAAAAATTTCGTTGTTTGTTATTGTTTTTTTGTTTTTGTTTTTTTTTGCTGTTTGTTTTTTTATTATGACATGTCTATAATATAAACAAAAGATATAAAACTGAACATGAAATGTTCAATATATCAAATAAAGGAACATACAATGCAATAATTAGTATTTCTTTTATTATATTATACTGATAAAAAGTATACTCCGTATACTACAGGTTTTGAGTATTCTATGCATGAATATATCTTACAAAAGTGCTATAAATTTCGTAGTCTAACTGAATACTGATACCCGGTTATGTTATACCCTAAAGATCTAGTTTTTTTTCTTATATGGTATTTTTCAAGGAGCTTCAAAAATTGTCCGAACACTTTCATAAGCAAATAAATATCAACATTTATCTAATTGTTGCATATCATTACATATATGTTGTAAATTATGAATTGGTTAAAACTTACTTTTTTGACCATCTTTTTTCCGATATTTTATGAAAATACGGGATTACAAGTATTAAAAGTCAATACTAATCGCAAATTGTTCAATGATAGGAAACAAATTTGACACACAAGTCTTGACTGTATTAATGTCGTGTTTTTATTGGCATTTGATAGAAGCAGAGCTATTGTTTATTGCTTTATAGGAGTTTTATTTGACAGAGGGTGCCTACAATACTGCGGTATAACAGACAGTGAGAAGAAGATTATTGAAAACAATGGAATTCATCAGTTTCTAAGAGACAGCGATCTAGAGACGTAATTGAAACTATCGAGTGCTCTCATCCCACAGAAACAGGACTAATATGATACTTGTTGAAGGCCCTTCCAGATTTAATTAAGACAACGAGACTTTGCATAACAACGATGATTCCAATAAACAACTTTGGGAATGCCACTGAACACATTCCTTTATCATTTTATTTGTAAAGAAAAAACATCATGTCATGTTACAAAATTAAAAAAACTAATTTAAAATTTAATGAAAAAAAAAACAGTTAATATTTAATGTAAAAAAATGTGTGATCCCTCGGAAGCATTACTCACATCAAAGTGACATGAAATTTGCAGACTCGGTTTGCTTGAGTCTGTGCATGAGGGATAATGAATGAGTGCAACACCCCCCCACCCCCCAGCACCGCGTTATAATTTTTTTACTCACCACCTTTAAAAGTGTTAATAACATTTACTACTTACCAAAGACATAGAATCCTGACTGCCAGCCAAAACTTTTGGTAAGTATACCAGACAATGGCATTCCTATAACAGCACCGGCATAGGATCCTGTAACAACAATTGTGCAAGATTCAAAATACAAATCATCCGTTACTTTATATTGTATTGCAGATTGTATCATAAATATCACGATGCTCAAGTAAAATCAATTTAAACTTAAATTTGAATGAGAAATTTAGATTTAGTTAAAAAACAAAGTGTAAATTTTTAAACAAAATATTACAAAGAATATTCAACATCACAATTCAATCATTAAATTAAAGTTTACCACAAAAAGCAGTCGTTGCTAGTTTGGATCTTTCAAGGGGTGGGGCCCAGTGACTCCAAATACCGTGACAGGCTGGATATGTTACACCCTAAAAACAAACATAAAAATATATCACATAATTTTTGGATTTTTTAAAGAAAAATTACGACATCGTCAAAGGTTCTTCAAAGTCTGCTTTTTTTCAAATGTTCATAATGTATTGGTCCACTAACTAACTATACTATATTTGATTTACTGTGCAACATTCTAAAATCAACTTGACAAAACACTAGTCGAATGCATTTAGCCACAAAATATAACTAAAGGTAAAATCCATTTTACATGAGATCTATGTTCTTTCAAATCGTCCCTTGAAAATCTGGCAAATAAATGAAAAGTAGATATACAGTCAAACCAGTGTTAAAAACAAACTTCGAATAAAGACTACCCTGCAAATAAAGACCACTCGATAACACCTTCATTGATAAAAATACAATAAACTCCGAATAAAGACCACTTGTTTATAAAGACATTGCATGGTCTCTCCTTAAAGTGACCTTAATTCACTGTTTGACTGTATTGTATAGGCTATCACCGTTAAATTAAAAGCTAAAAGTATATGAAACATTCTTGTAGTTATAATAAACTCACCTCAACTAGACCTTGAAGAATTCTTACACCCATCACTAAGCCATAATGAACTTGGGCGGCTCCGGGAATAAAGAGATTTAAGCATGCTGATATCCCGATGGCTAGACCAAAAATTCTGAAATAATATCACAAAAGCAATAAACAAAATTTTGTTTGAAGGCATATTTATACCCTAAAATGGTTTCTCAAACGTGTTTTCAAAGAAACTAAATATTACCTAAAAGTATCACATTCTTATCAAGCTTAATGTACTTGACAGTCCTACCGAAAGCTTAATTCTTAAATAATAGGATTTCTCACGATTTCCCTTTCATCCTGAAACATCCAAAAGCGCCATATTCAATGTTAACTGATAAAAGCAGGCTTGAATCAGAAATATGTCATTCTAGATTAATCTGAAGAAAACCTCCAGGAAATTGTCATTAAATGATTTAGACAGGTCTTATCGTTAATGCAGACTATGTTAATATGCCCATCATTTTCCCTAGACTGACTTTTATATTTGTTGAATAGAAAACTATAATAATATAACATGTACATATCAGGAAAATGTTTCATAAAGGCAGAGAATACTGTGTAATATGTATATGTCAAACGGTATTTATAAGCGGAGACTTTTATTGTCGACAAAAAAGGAAATATGGTGAAACTGAACGTTGTATTAGGAGGAACAATGAGCATGTCATGAAAAATATTGTTTTGGTAAATTATTCGTGTAGGTCAATTTGATTACATTCCGCAACGGGCACTGATCTTATACTAACAAAAATACAATATAATCTAGAAATGCCGTACAAAACTTAATCGCTTTCAAACATATATTTTCGCAGTGTTGGCCCAAATGACAAACGTATAATAAAATCAAGACATGTAATTGGTGTCGATTTGTTCCCTATAAAATATTTAGATATTCATACAAATTTGATAGGCAAAACTGGCAAAACCTTCTTCAATACATGTTTAATTGTAATACCGTTAAAACCAAACAAAAACTAGTCAATTCTAACAGCAGAATGAATTAAATCTGACATGGTTAGTACTTACCTCGAGGCTGGTAGTCTTGAGGCTAGGTAACCTCCGGGGACTTGTGTTATTATATAACCCCAGAAGAAAGAACTGTCTACAACGCCTATAGTCTCCGGAGTCCACGTAAATTCAGGTTGCTGATAAAAATCAATATAAAAATAATATACATGTATATACATAATATGTGAATTGTGAATATACGGTTTCAAAATATACTATTTCAAACGCAATCTATCTTACAACTTGTGATGTTAGATGTAATCCTTTATTACTAGTCGCCTTTGTTTACTGTGTGTATATGCTTAATCTTTTTTTCCTCGAAATTATAAGTAAATAATGCAAAATTTCTATGAAAGTGAAGACTAAAATTATATGTCATATGTTGCGATTCGGATTGGAATATCCGTCCAAAGGGGGACCCGCCTATTTGTTGGTATGAGGCTTGCCGTATTTTCTCTGGTTATCTACCACAATCCATTATATTTTGAATTCTTTACCTTGAAAAAACAATTTTCCATGGAAATTTAAGTCATTACACCCGTAACTATTTTCTTACAACAGCGTATGAAATTAAACCTTCATTCATAACTGTGAAATAACGTCATCCTCAGCATTCTCCAAACCAATGCTAGATGAAATTTCCGGCATGGGTAAACAAAATGGAAATGCTAGTCTGATATGCAAGATATAACATGTGGTCATGATAAATTGATAATGATACATACATTTAGTAGTCCGTCACCATTCTCGTCGTATGTCTCATTCTTTGTCATTCTTACAATAGCTACACCCATATTGCATCTTATACCGAATGAGATCATAAAACCAATGCTGCTGAGAATTGCCATCTGATATCTTCTTGCACAGAAATCACATCTGCATAACCATGACACCTGCAGACAAGATATATAATATGACTTATGAATGTTTCATTTCATAATACTCTAAATGCAATTACACGTTTATATTTCATATTTAGGCGTTTTTTTTTTGTTTTTGTAGCGATACATTGCATCTCTACGTATATTTGAAGTCCTAAATTAATCGGTTATGCTCGTTTTGTACATAAGTTGCAAATTTTAATTCAGAAAAGGCTGGCATAGACTGAAACCAATTTAGCAACAAATCGCTTAAGATTAACTGAAAAACGAATTCAAGAAAATATGTGTTCATTTTAGAAGCAGTTCATTACTTTCCTGGTTTAATCTTACTAATGTGTCCAATTAAACTAAAATAAAAAAATAAAAGCAGGAGCAACATGCAAATGCTAACCGGCACCCAGGTATAAAAGCTCTTATCATTTCCAATATTTCTGTATACATACAAATTTTTCGTAAAATCGATCCAACTGAAATACAAAATAATCATATTTCTTCACATCGAATTCCTCTCAAAAATTAATTAGAACTTCTGCAAAATGTTCACCAGTGATTCAAACAAAGAGTTTACTGACTGTTAAATATTTGGATCAGTTTATCCTCCAAATTAATTATTTTAAGATGTTCAGCGGTAAAGGTCTATATTTTGATAAAAGACCACTATATCATCGATATTCATAAATTTGTCTTGAAACATGAAGAATTAATTCAACCGTTATTTTTTGACTTGCCGTCAAGAAAACAAAACAATACTTACATTATCAAATGGGCATCTTGTACACCATCTCGGACAGTTTCCACTTGGTTTATCGTCTCTGATCTCTTCTTCGTCAACCTCTCCATAAGCTTCGTCCAGTTCATCATATTTAGCAAACCCCTTTTCTTCAAACCCCTTTTTGAATGGACTGAAAGAGAGAAGTTATACTAAATAAGAAAAATAATCAAGAAACTATTTACCCTACTGTTATTTATTACCGGTATTTAAACTAAGATGAAAAAAATGTTAAATGTATTTCATGAAATAATTTATAACCTCAATGAATAAAAGAGCAAAATTAATGCACACTATTTTAATTTCGTTATAACATATTTAATTTATGAAAGAGCATTTAGCAAGTACTGTTAAACAATTAAAGTAGGAGTCAACGACCACCAATCGATCAAAAACAGATATTAAACAATTTAGGCATTCAAAATATTTCGTCAACAAATATAAGATCATTGGAATGCGCTTTAATTTCCTGACCAGATAAAGGCCAGCTTTGTTACATATCTTGTAGCTTTGATTTGTCTGAATATCATCTAGTCTACCGGAAATAAGCTTCTGAAGTTTGTGTAGCTAGTTTGCCATAGAAATCGGCAATTCATAGGATTATCCCTGCTAAATTTTAAGCACAATTTTAAATATAAAGTGGTATTGTTGCATTTTGCATTTTACAAATAAAAACTTGATGATTATCATCTCACAGGTTCATATAGTTACACATTTACTTCGCATACACAAGTATTCCGAATTACCTCAACTAGTGAAAGTATTTTCATTCTGATAGTTATCGGTGATATATTTTGATCTGTATATCTTTTATTATATTATTGTGGTGTTTGAAATCATGAAAAAGGAAAGAGCATGGTAGTTTCCTGCAGATAAACGTTGGATATACTTAAAACTGGGAAATGTCATTTTTGCAAAAAGTCGAATGAGTGGCTGAAGAAAAATTGTGACCGGACGCACTTCTCCCAAAATTGTTTTTTTTATTTCTCAGTTTTACGCGTGGTAAAATTTATTATTCCGCCTCCTTTTAACAAGGCAATGATATGTTACTTTATTTGACAACTGTTATCATTTTCATTCATTCTTTTGAAAATAATTATCCCTATCGATAAAAACGGTAACATCAAAACATTGTGTCATTAGGTCTGAAGGTCTAACAAAATAGAATATTTTTTAAATCTAGAAAAAAATTGTAACCTAGTATACAAATCTAATAAGAATATTCATATTTCATCGAAAAAGAAATAAATCATGTTAATACATGTTTGTAATCTTTAATTAATTTAAGTATTTGTTGTTTTTTATATTGTTTTTTGAACATGTTAACCTTATGTTACAGAAATCCAATTCAAATACATTTTTCACAAGATTATTTGACTTTCATAACAGTTATCTTCAAATAGAAACAAATTGATGAAATTGAGCGAGTTGCCTTTATTCATTATCCCATCAATCAAGGACTGAACATTTTGATGACAAACTATATATGCTTAGACTTCTACAACGAAATTGATTTCAGATAATAGACCTTAAGAAGATTTATATGCTTACTTTGGCGGCTTGTCAAAATTAAGTGAATGAAAGCAGAGCTTCTGACGTTTGTTAATTTGTAATAAAATAGGCTTAATAGAGCATTTGTAGTGAAAATGATTAAAATTGAGAGAAAAAAAAAAGAATCCGTAAAGAACGCTAAAAACGACAAAATTGAAAATGTTTCAGTCTTGCTTTGATTAAACTTCTTCATGGACTGTACTGGAAAGTGCGAGCTAACTTCCACACCCTCTATCATGGCTTACGAAGAATCCAATATTTAAAAGGAAAATATAAAAAAAATAAAAATTTAGTAAGCAAGCTAATTTCTACGCCCTCTATAATGTCTTATGCATAATCTTATATTTAAAAGGTAAATATGAACATTTAAATTTTGAAAAATTTAAACAAAAGAGCAATACAATTTGCATGTTTTACTGTCAAAGGAAGACGAAAATATTATTCTTGAAGCCGAATGTATTCGAAAAACGAATTTAAATATGTGTACTAAATAACTAGACTTGTTAAAATGTTTGCATCTCACTTGTTAACAAGCATTTTATATATATATATATCGCAATTAAACCATAATCTTAAATATGTCTAAGTTTAGAAGACATATGAAATATATTTGAAGAATTAAACCTAACAAATGTAAAGACAAGCATGAGCATATATACATAGTCATATATACAATTATAATAAAAATTGCATGTGAAAACATTTGTTATAATCATGCCATAGCGCAAAATATGCCATAGTTGTATTTTAATTTTTTAGCAAGAAGATTAAAGAACTTAACAGCAATAAATAGGCAACGGTAAAGAGATTATCATTTAATATGATTTGTTACAAATTTTTATCTTCTAAATTATAAATGAGCCGTGTCACGACAAAACCAACATAATGGGTTTGCGACCAGCATGGATCTAGCCATGAGTGAAGTGTTATAACAATAGACCCTTACAAAGCTACATATCTTAAATGTACTTGATAAAAAAGATTAATAATGAAGACTGTATTAAGAATATTGACGGACAAAAAAGGCAAGATGTACCAAATAGAGATTAGCATGAAGAAGGGTTAGCAAAAAATATGACCGGTTCAAATTTCGATTCACAGTGCCATTGATTACATAATCATAACTTTGTTGTATTTACAATTCTATTGTAATAATCAGTGAGAAGTTTCCTACCAACACAAATTATTTTGTCATTTTTACATTCAGAAATCCCCATAAATATATGAAATTTTGTACTTATAATAACTGCTAAATAATAATTGAAATAATGTTACTTTTAATTATTTTCTTGCATTATTTTTTCTATAATAGCAACCATAATATAAAACTGTAAAATAAATAAGAGTGCGCTATGTTTATGAGTAAAAAATGGAAAGTATTTTAAAAATTGTGTAAACATGCAGATTCCCTGTATAGTAGACTTTAAAGTAAGCTAATTTATTGAAAATAAAACCAGTTTTGAAAGCATGTTAATGTACGAGAAAATTAAAAAAGTCGAGTAAAAAAGAAAATTTAAATAAATATACTTGATCCAATATAATAATTAAAAAGTTAATATAGCACGTGATTTACTAAATTATGATACATACGCTAAGGCATCATCTCCGCTGAAACATAGTCGTGTACAAAATGAAATCGTTAAATAAGTTGTAAGTTAAGTACTTGACGATCGGATCCCTATCAAACAGTGGTAAAATTTGTCATTTAATACAATTTTCACTTTTGCGTAATAAAGTTGGATAATTATGTTATCTCTACATCCTAAACTTAATTTTCTTTTCTACAAATCAATGTTGTCCCATTTTTTCTTAAAAAGGCAAACGGTATAATGTTAGATAACAAGATAGATTCTGTATCGTTTTGTTCATTAGAATTTTTGTGTAACTTTTCTTTCTGTTTTAACTTTTGAGTAGTGGCGGCATGACCGAGTGGTTAACGCGTCGGACTAGTAATCTAATAATCGCTAAAGCATATTGGTCTTTACTGAATAAATACTCGGGAGAAAGAAATAAAATTATGTCTAATATTAGTGCAGAGGCTTTTTATGAACATTTCAGTAAATTGAATGAAAATAATGAGGGAGAGAATGTTGATTTTGATATAACCAATATATCAGATTATAAATTTGAATTGAACTCCACTATAACTAACAGTGAAATATTGAATGCAATTAATGGTTTAAGTAATAATAAAGCTTGTTCTTTACATGACAATATATTGAATGAGTATATCAAGTACTCTAAAGATATTATGCTGCCTGTTCTAAATAAATTGTTTAATATCATTTTTGAATCAGCATGTGTCCCAGAAGTCTGGTGCAAAGGAGTTATTTTTCCTATTTATAAAAAAAGGGTGATGTAAATAACCCAGACAACTACAGAGGAATCACTATTTTAAGTTGTTTAGGAAAATTATTCACAAGTATTCTTAATAACAGACTTAATACTTTTCTAGAAAATTCAGGACTGTTATGTGAAGAGCAGGCTGGTTTTCGTAAAGATTATGGAACTGTAGATCATATATTTACTTTGAAACTGTTAGTTGATTTTTATCTAAGTAAGAATAAGAAATTATATTGTGCATTTGTGGATTATAAAAAAGCTTTCGATTCTGTAAATAGAACTTTTTTATGGATGAAACTTTTAAAGCACAATGTAGATGGTAAAATGCTAAGGGTAATTTATAGTATTTACGACAAAGCTAAATCCTGTGTAAAAAGCACTCAGGGTTTATCAACATATTTTACAAGTGCAACAGGTGTCCGTCAAGGTGAAAACCTATCACCCATTCTTTTTTCTGTCTTCCTGAATGATCTTGTAGAACATATCTCAAATACGTATAATGGTTTAGATTTACTTTCGCAGTCTATTAAAAATGTACTAAGTGATGGTATAGTAGAGGTTTACTTTAAATTGTTTTTACTGCTTTATGCTGATGATACTGTAATTTTTGCAGAATCTGCATCTGATTTTCAATTAGCACTAGATGCTATGTCTACTTATTGCGAGTTATGGAAACTTCAAGTAAATACAGCCAAAACTAAAGTGGTGATTTTTTCAAAAGGGAAATGTAGAAATACTCCTTCTTGTTAATTTAACAATGCCATACTTGATATTGTTGAGGATTTTAGCTACTTAGGTGTTAAGTTTAATTATAATGGTAAGTTCAATAAAACTACTAAATACCTGTGTGACCAAGCTAGAAAAGCTATGTTTGCTGTACTTAAAAAATCCAGAACTCTTTGTCTTGATATAGATTTACAGTTACAACTTTTTGACTCCATGGTCACTCCTATTTTGTTATTGTTATATGGTGTAGAAGTGTGGGGTGTAGGTAACATTGATATTGTAAAGCAATTTCAGTTGAAATATCTTAAACTCATAATGAGTGTCAAAAAGTCCACTCCTAGTGTTATGATATTTGGGGAGCTTGGTACTCTTCCAATTGATTGTGTCATAAAATGTAGAGTCCTAAATTTTTGGTGCAAAATCATTAATTCGAAACCTGATAAAGTATGTAATATTATGTACAAACTAATGTTTGAATTGGACCGTCAAAACGTATATCTCTCCCCATGGATAGTTTATGTTAAAAAGTCATTGCAAGAGCTTGGTTTTGCTGAATACTGGATAAACCAATCTGTGTTATCACCTTCTTATTTTAAAAATATTGTCAAATCTAGAATCAAAGACCAATATGTTCAAATGTAGCATGAACAAGTGTTTAACTCTAGCAAATGTATCACTTACAGAATTTTTAAATCCTCATTTGAGTTAGAAGCCTATTTTAAACTTTTACCTAGAAATCTAGCCTTATCGCTGTGTAGGTTTAGATGTAGTAACCATAAACTCCCTATTGAAAAGGGTCGTTATATAGGTTTGGATCATGATTTAAGATATTGCCATCTCTGTCCAAATAACTCTTTATTAGGTGGTGAGTTTTATTATATTTTTCAATGTCCTTATTTTAACATTTATCGTAGAAAGTACTTGCCCATTAATTTACGAAGAGGTAACATGTTTAATTTACAGCAATTATTTCAAAATACTGATAGAACTGTATTAATCAAACTGTCTGTTTTTACACAAAGAATAATGTCTATTGTGAAATAATGTTTACCACCTTCTAGTCAGTATCTATTGCCAAATATTGTCTTTATTTTCATTATTTACTTTTATCTATTTTTATGTATTTTATTTATTTTTTTGTTATTTTTTCATCTTTAAGGTCTCATGACATTTGTAATCGCATTGTGACACTTCCTATTTAATTTTTGTGGAACTAATTGTACCGGCGTGGTGTGGTTGCAGTGTGGGGCTTTATGGGCCCCATGTTGTGGTTACACCATGTCGCTGCATCACTTCATTTGCGTTTTGGTCAGGAACTTTCATTGTGCGGTTGCATTATGTATCATTCTAGTCACTCATTTGTAAAGTCATTCATAATTTAAGAATCTCTAGTCTTATTTTTGTATTTATCATGCAAATTATTTTGTCTCAAGCTTTATTTACACATCTGTATTATTTTGTTAATGCTCATTTGTTTGTGAAATTTTACTGTTTATAAAACTGATGCCCATATGGGCCTAGTTGAAATAAAAAACTTGAAACTTGAAGCTAGTCGCATGGGTTTAAACCCCGTCAGGGGCCAGTCGTTGTTCTTTACACTCATTGTTCAGAACTGGTTGGTTCGAGGAACGGATTCGAAAGTGTGTCTATAAGCTTATAGCTTCCTACACGATCGAACTAAAATAAATTCTGTATAAACCAAGTCTCGTGTAATCTTCCTTTCCAGAGCTGTAAAAATATTGTTCTTATTCAGAAAAAAATGTTTAATAGAAGGTGGAAAAGTATAACTTGCCGCAAGAAGTAAATATATTAAATTAAAAATACTAAACGTGCATGGATCATTAAATGACCAAAACATTATTTTTAAGACTGACACATTAAATAAAATATTTGATTACATCTTTTTATTCATGGATGAGTACAAAGACGAATAAGAAACCTTTACCGAAATGCAACCGAAACAAAATCAAGCCCCAAGGCATCACCGAAAAGGGAACTTATCATGGTACCGAACATGAGAACAAAAATAAGTATAAAAATGACGAAGCAGGAGGAGGGGGCTTAACTCAATGTTCAGAAAGCATTGTTGAATGAAATATAAAGTTATCGATATAAAACAAAATCTTTAAAATGATAATATTTCGCTTGATGATTATGCAAGTCATTGGACGACAAGACATGTTTACTATGAGAGTATAACCTTCACAGTTAACAGAGGTCATTGATTGGTGTCTAATTATAGCCTATCGGAATAACTTTAAAGCAATAGTAAAAATGCTTAAAGCACTCAATTATTTACTGAGTATTCCCACATGAATGATTTCAAAAGAATACATTATTGATCTATCTTCACTCTTGTTTTCTAAATATAAATTTATTCTGGAATTGTTTTGAGTTTAAACGACGAAATTTACCAAACATCTCTTAACTGACTAATAAAGCTAGTCAAAAACATTAATGGGTAGCCACTATATGACATTTTATATTTGATCATGTAAAAGCGTCTTTCTTTACCACCATATTGTGTGTGGGGGGCTATGTTGATTAAACTCATCATGACCGAAAAGAACTTAAACATCGGAACTACTAAAACTGTTAGTCATTACCTAATACTGTAGACCCTCTCTTTGCGTCGAACGGCTTACAGAGCAATGTTGCAACATTTAAATTGCATCAAAGATTGTAAATCTTTGCCGTTACTTAGAAAAATGTAGGCCTCAAATTGTTGGTATTCTATGACATTTAAACCTAAAATACTCTCATTGTCTGTGATAATATTTTCAAATTTGACACCATTGTTGCTAACTGATGGACTTCATAAAGGTGATTCCAAATTACTACGGGTGTTCCTTTTACAAAGCATCTTGGCCAATATCATGGTAAACTGATTAGTATCATTGACAGCACAAGTTTTTTTCCTATGGTATACATTACTGGTGTGAATGCAATCATTCAAAATCACATGTATACATTTAGCTGTGACAAAACAAAAACGTTTTCGCGATTCAGTAAGAGCATTGTCTTGAGTAATCCATTGTTTGGTTCTGCTAATGGTTAATTCTGATTTATTATGAACAAATCGATTTGTGTTGCCACCTGCGAGAAGAAGCAGATTCCTTTAAGTTAATATTACTCAAAAACACTATCGCAAGATAAAGAATGACTTGTATTTCTGTTTAATAATATACTTTCAGCACAAAATTGTGTTTTTGTTTTGATGGGGCTTAGGTCAGTGTTTTGTAAGCGTTGTTAAATGGAATACAAAGTACAAATCTAAAAATACTAGGGGCGTTGGCGGTAGCTGGCAAATACCACTGCAATCTGTCGTATAACGGAGAAAGAACTCACGGATGTTACATACTTTTAATATACAAATACAAACACACATGTGAACGAGTGGAATACCAAAGCCGACTCCCACTCTGACATTTGAGAATAGTATATATAATATCAACCTGTCCTAAGGACATTTTATAATGTATATAAATACACACGTTTTAGAGTTACATATATAAATCATCCTGACATAAGGTCAGTCCGTATGCATCTCCTGCACTATAATACTCATAAATCATGTCATGTTCCATAGTGCACATTAAGAAATAAAAACCTTATTATATGTATATACATGTTGACTTGTCATTCTTTTTGAATATAGCGTGTATGACTCATTAGCCTGTGCAACCAGCTATACGACAATTCCTCCATTACTTATAAAAAAAAATATTTAAAAAAAAAAGTATTGAACAAGTTATTATTTAATATCAAACATTTCAAACTCGTTCTAACAAATTATAAAAATCTAAAATCAACTTGACATCTGTTTTACCCTTAAGGTAATATCCGGTCAGAGATGTCCGGTCAGAGATGTTATCTAACGACTTTTGTTACTTTATTTTGAAAAAAGAAAAACGCCTTAGGAAACAATATTCGGAAATATTCGCTCAATATATTTTCTTGTCACTTTTTAAAAAGTTTTCGGATACTGCAGTCGGGTAAGTTATAATTTACTTCAACAATTTTGTAATGTTTTTAATAAGTAAAAAAAATAATTATTGTTAAATGTAAAGATAATCTTTTCGAAATTTTTAATCAGTTAATATAACTGTTATTCTACAAATAATATTAAAGTGACATAAGGTAAATATTATAGCTTTATAAGTTTTTCAATAAATATTAAATTTCCTTTATTTCATCATAAAAAAAAAGAAAAAAAAGTTAATTTCTAGAGATCAAGAAAACATAAAAAAACAAACAAATAAGTTAACAATTTTCAAAGAACAAATTATTTTAAGAATATTAATTAGAAAAACTTTAAGGTATAAAATTTAACAGAATTATATGTATGATAAGAGTAGAAAAGATATTTATATACGAAAAAGTTTAAAAAATATTATAAACAATTGATAATTGATAAAATGTCCAGGTGTTTCATTTCCTGTAAAACGTGTATTGTGCATGCGCATTGAACACTTCCTGTGACAGGTATATTTTTTTGTAACAGGTACTTGCTGACATCGTATGGCTTGGTGGTCGTGACGTGTCGGGAATTTCAAATCGTTGGTATGTAGCTTTCTAAAGAATAATTTTAAATTGACACTCATAATTGTTCATAAATGGTTGATGTTGTTGAAGATTCTTTAAAATTTATATATATGTATTTGATATGTGTAAACGTAGACTTTATACACAAGTTGATAAAGTTATATTCGAATATTTATTGGCACATCTGTAAACGCTATTCTTGTTTCGTCGTTGTAAAATGTCTTGTATTGAACAATACAACAAAGTGATGATAGATCTATAATTCTTCATTTATGTAGCAATGTTTTTGAGTAAAAGATAATTAAATTAACAGTTTGCTGTTGCACGATTCTTGCAAATGTTTATGTGATATTTATTTTGGATATCTCTGTCGCGCACAAATAATTATTTTGATAAGAAGTTGTCATCAGTATTTCTCTGGGTTTTTGTTTTTAAGTTTATATAACACATAGAAAAACACATTCTATTGATAAACGGAAGTTTTCGGCTTCTCTGGTTGAAGACAGGAACAAAAGTTTATTTGATTCCACAATTTTGTTGTTGTTGTTGTTGTTGTTGTTGTTGTTGTTGTTGTTGTTGACGGCTGTGTCAGCATAGTTATATATTTTAAACATCGTAGACGCTTATTTCATATAATTTTACATCGAAGAAGGTGTTTATGGTTATATCTGCATGGTTTTACATCGAAGAAGGTGTTTATGGTTATATCTGCATGGTTGTACATCGAAGAAGGTGTTTATGGTTATATCTGCATGGTTTTACATCGAAGAAGGTGTTTATGGTTATATCTGCATGGTTTTACATCGAAGAAGGTGTTTATGGTTATATCTGCATGGTTTTTTTTTGTTGTACATAGATGACATCGTAGAGGCTGACTGTAATATTTCTAGTCAGGCGGTGTTTTACTGTACCGGCGAATTCGCTCGCACCTCTCTGTCTTGGCTGGACGACAAGTGATCGTTAGACCAATATTTTGCATTTTCGTCCGGTGTCAGATCGGTTAATAGATATTATATACAATAAACATAATTTTGTTTCAGATATATGAACAACAAGACAACTGTCATAAAATGCATAGGATAAGAATTCCAATGAAAGATGTTCTCTAGTGTAAGTATCTTATTTATGTAATACTTGATATTTAAAAAAAAAATTTACTTTTCTAGACATATTTTGTTAGTTTTTAACTAAGCTATTAACTTTAGTTTTATTTCGACAATAAGACTTATCCCAATTTAAACTTTATTTAATGATTGTGCGTTGACAGTTGAAACATGTATGTATACACATGTTATTCTAATATGAAATAAAGTAAATAATCAATTTGAAACTCATGATTAAGTGCTGTCATTTACTTTGAAATGCATTTTAATTAACCGATCTATTTATAAACATATAGCGAATAACGATCATTTTAAGCAATAATAAAAAATCAAAGATATATTTCTAATAAAAGCAAGTTGAAAATTGATATTAATGAATACAACCACCAAAAATATAAAGATATATGATTAAATAATGTAATTTTCTGTTTTGTTTTATTATCGTTTCTTGTAACATATATATTTTTTTCTATAATAACTATTTACAATGCCTGAGGTCAATTTACCGAAAATTAGTATAGCACATAACACGGAATATAACTTTCTATAGCATACTGGCTAATCCTGTAAAAACATTTTAACATTCGGTTTCAAGCGTTTATTATTATTATGTACCTTTGTGTTTACCTTACCAGATACTTTATATCGTGGTTTTACAATACTTTTCTTTTTAGTAGAAACAGAGTTTATAAACATTTCATTATCTGAATCATTATCCTCAGCCATTGAATCTGTCTGAATAGCATTATATGCTGCTAGTGACTGAGGATTGCTATTTAATTCTGAATCAGTCTGCGATTGCATTTCTTCTGAATGTGCATTACTTTGAACATTTTCATTATTTGAAATTTGTTGTTGTTGTCGAAGATGTTTCTGTAATTCGGCTAATGGAATATCATCTTCACTATCAGAATTTGATCTTTCTTTTTCTTACATTCTTAGCAACTTGGGGTAATACTGATTCTGGTATTTCTGAAGCATCATCAGTATCGCTATTTTCAGGTGTTACTACAAATGTGGCATTTCTTTTTGGTCGGCCAGTTTCATCTGCTTTTGGTATTGACCAGTCATTAATATTTGCGAGCCTAATTTGTTCTGCATGGACTTTAACTGTTGAATTGTCAAACTGATTTTTTATTATATAAGTTAATGGTGACCTTTTCTCCATAATTCTATAAAATGGCTTCCAATTCACATCTAGTTTGCTTCTCTTACGAAAATTCTTATAAAATACGGGATCGCCTATTTCAAATTTGATATCTTTTGCGGTCTTATCTGCATAGCTAGCTTGTTCTCGTTTTGCTTTTTTAAGGTTCTTATAAACAGATAGAAAAGTATTATGTTGTTCTTGTAATGCAATTTTGTGATATTCTTCGCCATGATAGCGCTGCCTTGGTTGTAGCAACAGGTCCACCGGGAGAATTGGATCACGGTTATATAACAAATAAAATGGACTATGCTTTGAAGTCCTAGAGACATTGAATCTATTTTGGTATTTTATCGTTCCTGTCAATGACCCCTTTGTGACAGGAACTTGCTAGTTTTCCTGAAAATTTATTTTGTTTCTGTCGTAAAAATTTTGTTTACGACATTCACGCATAATATGACCAAAATTATTACATTTCCAGCACTTAATCTTTGATTTCAAACTATTATTGCTATTATTTTTCTTAAATCGTGAAAAATTTTGTCGGTGAAATACAAAATATATTTCATTTTTCCTAAATCTACAACTACGCACATGGTGACCTGGTCTCTTACAGTACACGCAAAAATTTCTTGTATAATAATGATTAAAATTATTTGCTTTGTAATTCATGTATTTTGCGTGATTTTGAGCATTAGAAAATTTTACTCTGGCAGAAAATCTAGCTCTGAAATTCTGTTCATTCATTGCGCAAGTAATTGCTTCTTGTAAAGTTTTTGGCTTTTCTCTCATAAGTTTAAGTTTTAAATAATTATGCGCTAAATTATCCGTAAACAATTCTACTAACTGAAGTTCAATTAAACTATTATCTCCTAGTTTTATAATTTTCATAAGCGGTTTCAGCACAATTAATAAATTTTTCCCCAAAAAAATTTGAACACTTTCTCCCAAATCTTGTTTTAAATTTCTCAAAAGATAAAATTCATGATGTAAATCTTTAATTTCCCCAAATCTAGTACTTATTTCTTCTTTTAATTGTTCCCACGAATTACGGTGATTATCACGCAAATATCTACATATAAAATCGCTTACAGTCCCTTTACTTGATTGAAATGCGACTAATTTTATTTTATTATCATCCAAACCTTTTAAAATAGCATATTTTTCTATAGATTTTATCCAGTCATTAAAATATTTAGAATTTCCATCAAAATTTTGTACTATTTCTGATAAATCCTGTGTACCTATGATAGTTGAAATATTGTTCAATTTATCTGACAAATTTTCAAAAATTGTAGCTATATCTTGATCTGACATCTTCAAAATTAGCAAGTTACAGGTATATAAACGATCACTCACCTTTAATTTTCTGTTTCAGGTACTTCGTTGTGTCCCGCTGTCCAAAATCGTCGCTTCGACATCGCTGGTCTTAGGCGCCAAATCAACCGTTGTCGTATAACGGAGAAAGAACTCACGGATGTTACATACTTTTAATATACAAATACAAACACACATGTGAACGAGTGGAATACCAAAGTTGAACTCCCACTCTGACATTTGAGAATAGTATATATAATATCAACCTGTCCTAAGGACATTTTATAATGTATATAAATACACACGTTTTAGAGTTACATATATAAATCATCCTGACATAAGGTCAGTCCGTATGCATCTCCTGCACTATAATACTCATAAATCATGTCATGTTCCATAGTGCACATTAAGAAATAAAAACCTTATTATATGTATATACATGTTGACTTGTCATTCTTTTTGAATATAGCGTGTATGACTCATTAGCCTGTGCAACCAGCTATACGACAAATCCATCAACAGGATCAATCAAAACGGACCTGCAATATTTTCATTTGCCGTTTTGGGTGTTCTTTAGAGATTCTATCAATCTCTCTTTTTTAGTTATTTTTTTTCTTTCAGTTAGAACGTCTATAGTTCGAGGGCATCTTGTTAACAAATTACAGGCTTAAAATCCCCTAACGTTCTTTCAAAATTTATTCACTGGGCTTCTATCATGCGACATTTCGTTGTTTTTATTTATTCCTTTTTTCTAATTTAAGTGATACTAACTCCTTTGACTTGTACCTTTGCCCAGCAAATTTTCACTTCCACATGGATTCTTAGGCGGAATTTCTATAAGGCTTGACTGAACGATGATTAAACGATGATAATCATTGCTTAAACCGGCGCCAGGTGGCATGTACAGTAAAATTGTCTGTTTGCTAGTACATCTGAACTAACATCGCTCACAGTTTTTGTCACAGATCATTCAGATAAAAACCACACTTGAAAACTGGATGTTTCCAATCGCAACTGGTAAATAGAAATAAAGTCTCTGTGAGCGATAATGATATTGCATCATCGTTAAACCCCCCCCCCCCCCCCCCCTCTATTGCACCAGCTTAATCGGTATCCATTTCAAAAGAGTCTATATAAGTAATCACTGACTCAATCTGTTTTTACTTTATAATCATTTATTTACATTAATCAAATATGCTTTAGGTTCAGGTTTGATAAATATGTGATATAACTGACATTCCATCTGGTGATTACCTTTTCGTCATTTACTGCTGCACTTTTGTCTGCAGGTAAATTTGAAATGACGCATGTTGCATATTGAAGCAAACATGACAGATGAGTGACCGAGAAGTACTAGTAACGCACTGAAACAGTGTGTCTGAAATCAGGAACTAGAATTCAACACGAATTTAATTAGTTCTGCTGTTTGATTGCGATATTTTCCATTCACATACAAAAAGTACCGTAGGATAAAATGACATTGTTCGTCCTCCTGGGCTCCTGACCGCTGGACTTTGTTGCTATGCGTTTATTGAACCCCACCTTTCCTTGTTGGTCTTGTTTACCATATTTTGAATTTAAATCAACCCTTATTACGCTAAAGATCTTAAATGAATGTGTCCATTTTTTAAACTAGAATAAGCTATTCATCAGTGTAAGATAAGAATTGAAAAAAAAAGTGTCGAAAGAATTTTGTAAAGTGTAGGCCACGGTCAAACGGCACATATGTTCAAAATAGTAAAACACAGAATACCCAAAGAAAGCCCAATAAGGCAAAAAAGAAAGTTTTGCAGGCTCGGTTTCATTGAGCCTGTCCAAACTGATCTTTGTCTGCGCTGGTCGCATTAGTAGAAACAATTGCCACATCACTTTTCCGCAACAAAACTGTCAAGTATGTGTAACTGTTGGTAATGAATACCATCACCGAGAAAAAAAACCAAAACAAAAAAAAACCGTGATATTACTTAAATTTGAATAAAAATATCAAATTTGAATAAAAATATAAAACAAATATTCAAATCTAACATTTTCCAATCTGCACAAGGGAAAATTTGAAATTGCAAGTATTGTATGTGTTTCTTTTATACTTCATTGAAATTATCATATGTTACACTATTCTATCCCTGCACGTAATGAAGAAAAATAACATATCAGTAAATGGTTATATTATGTTGATATGTGAAACATTAGTACCAATAAGAAATAACTAATGGCATCTGTTGCTTCAAATTACTTTTTATTCTGTCATTTGATCAATATTCTTAACATGAAACAGACTGGAATGTGAAATATGCCTTTATTGTTTTCTGTTTATTTATAACATTATGAATTACGGATACCTGATTGCATGTTTAGAGAATGAACCTGAAAGTGGTATTTACACATGCAAGACAGACACCTTATAAAGTATGAAGAGTGAAGGCAATATTTTAAATAAGAGCAAAGGTGTACAATGAAAATATGATAAAGTCTTTTAATACACTTGTTACTATATATAGTAACAAAATTGCATATGATTTCAATTGATTATGTGTGTCACGTGACCTATTATGAGTTTGCGGCCCGGGGCCGAGAACTAGTTATCAGCCCGCAGAACATGTGCACGTGCACAAACTGAACCAATGACGTCAAATTTTACGTCATCAAACAGTTAACTGTAAAAGTGAAAGTAGGTTGTCAGCACGAATCGCTTTATTTTTATTATGAGAGCTTAAGCGTATTTAGTACAAACACATTTTTGTTACTATTGAAATTTGAAGAAATAATACGACAAATGAATTCCGAAATAAAATGAAAATAAAACTTGCTTCTAGTAGATTCTACTGCTTTGAACACACAAACAGTTAACATATCTGTACAGAACAGTAGAAGAGTAGACAAAGAACTTTGTTGTTGTTTTGTTGTTTTTTTTTTGTTTTTTTTTAAATGCTACTAGACTCTATTAGATCTACCAAGTGTATTAAAGACATTAATACACGTCAGAGTAGGGCTGGAAGGTGATAATCGGCCCTGAATGAATAATGGCCCTCGGGCTAAAGCCCTCGGGTCCATTATTCATTTTGCGGGCCGATTATCACCTTCCGGCCCTCTCCTGCCGTGTATTAACCTCTTATGGTCATTTGAGTTCAGTATTAAATATATAAATATTAGAGGGACTCCGCTGAGGTTGACGTGACAAGACGGGACTGGAAATGATATTCGAGATGTTCCATTTGATGTAGGTATAGACCAAAAACTTTTGTGCAAGATTTCTGACCATTCGCTCTCTCGTTTTTTTATCTTTGTTTTTATTTTTTATTTTTCCAGAATAATTATCTTAATCAAGAAAATATAACCGACAAATGAAAAGCGTTGTAACGCTTTTCACTTAAAATGGGTTATGGAGAGTTCAAAATAGGATTTTCGACTTATATCTGAGTATCTTCACTATGACTTATAACTGAGTATCTTTGCTACCAGGCTTATCTATGTAAAAATCATATTTAATTTTTTTAGTCTTTTGCTCCTCAGTGAAGTGAAAAATACTCCTTTAATTTAAATAATTCAAATACTCTACTGGCGTCATAAGTGCACAATAGAGTCAATAGTTTATTTTTGTAAATATTCGTCATTTAAACTTAACTTGGAAATTTCAGTGATGCATAAGAGTTTAATGAAAAACATATGCTAGGGCCGTGTGTTTCAGCGAGTTTTCTCTTGTTTACCGTGAGATGGTATTTTATACATATATGATAATCATATGTTTGAATTGGAGTTATTTCATAAATTGATCGTCCTTGACCTTTGTTACAAGAACATTATTCCATCACTTGTTTGCTGATTCAGCTGGGAATATCTGTCTCCATGGCAACGTTACATTGATGTGTCAAATATAATATAACTTTAGTGAATCTCTCGCAAACGTGTGTGCATTTAATACATTACATTATACAAGAGTCATGCCCCGTGAGATTTGTAAAGTGGTTTTCTAAAAGATTTACATTTAAAACTTTAAATCAAGCCAAATGAAGACGGAAACTTCATTTCTGATAAGATACTGTTCTTTTCCCGTTAGATGGTGGGAAACGTTCATTATTCACTTGAAAGCACAATATAATTTGAATTTACACTGATTTATTAATGTGTACTTTTCGAACAATAATTCTTATAGATATTAATGATTTTGGTTTTGGTTGGGATTTACGTCACACCAAAAGAGTAAAGGTCATATGGCGACTTTCCAGCTTAACTCGTAGTAGAGGACCTCGGGTGCACCCCCTTCCCCAATACATCATTGCACTCACAAACGGGCTCCTGAGTAGAACTACGGACGTTCCGTAAATTGTAGCGAATAATAAGGACTCTCCATTTCATGCAGAATATTCATGGCTTGGCAATTATATTTTAGTTGTAAACTATTACATTAGTTTATATAATGTATGTCACGCCTACTCAGACAGTATGTGATATATTACAATAATCATATTCTAAAAATGGAAACATTAAAAACTTTGTAAAATTGATTACTTGGCTACAGTTCTGGCGAGGTTAATTACTTTTGCGAATTGCTGACTACTTTGCTGAAAATATTGTTGCATAATTGATTGAAGAAGTTTTTTCCTGGGTGTTTTATGATGGCGAGGATGGGTTTTTTATTGTAACAGTTTAGTGTGTGCACCAGTACGTGATGGTAGATTACTAGTTTGGAAGAACATATAGGATGTTAAAACGGGTTTGGGTAGTATGTATGTACATGTAAGAATTCTAGGCTTAATGAAGGTACATCCGCCCTTTCAGACACTAAGAGTACGGACCCCGAACATGTCATCAATCATGTCCTTAAATGTTATAATCTACTACAAGATGACCTGTTAATTTTGAATTCAGTAATTCACTGATAGTTTATGCCGATTTGTTGTAATGATACTACATGTATTTTGATGCACGGGAGACCAATGAGGCCATAATATGCATCATGGAGAAAAATAAGGTGTTGCTGTCAAAATAAATAATCATATCTTTTGGACGAGTTTGACTGATTGGTAAGGTTATGCAACTCGGTCTGGTACCTGACATATATTTTACGTATGCATGGCCGACATGCACGAGCATTCGTTCCAGTTTTACAAACGACTTTGGAATGAAATCTTAACCAAAAAAGCGGTTTCTTTTTCAATTTAGTATAATATTTGTAAGGAGAATACGCCAAACCGGTGAAATATAAAATACGTCATTAACAGCACACAGTAAGTTTCAGCAAATGGTATAGAACAAATAATTTTATTTTGATTTATCTTTTCATTGAGGGTAGAAAATTAAATTGGACGAGCCCCTTCTTATCTTTCAGTACCTCACTTACTGAGTAAGCGATTTAAAGTGACATAATTCCTACCCAAGGGTATATAGTCAGTGAACATGTGAATATATAAATAAGTTTTCATTTTGCAATAATTCCTTATGATTTAATAATTCACTTCGCAAAAACTATAAATAACTATTCTAAACATTTTCAAATATCACCTGTTGGTCAAACACCATTTTAACAGTCAATCTTTTGAATTATAAAGTCAATGCAGCTCAACTTGACTATGAAAATATGAGCCTATTGTCCTTTACCTTCATACTCAAATTATTCATCAAGTATTTATATATTTTAGATAGTCCAGTGAAATAAATCGTTGTAACCATAAAAACATGAAACATTTAGTTTTACACTCAATGGGTATTTGTTATCCCTTCTTTGCCTTTAGAAAAAACTGCATCAAATCTGACATTATTTTGGTATTAACAAAACATGTTATAATAATTTATACATCATATTTCGAGTAAATAAATGTGTGTTTAGCTTAAGTTTGAATAATTTGTTCGCGGGATTATTTAGCCTTTTATCCCGTTTCCTTTCACGTTTTATTCAAAGGAATAAAATAGTAAATATATATTCATACATTACTGACAAATAATTTAAAAATGTGAAATAAATGATTAGTTGTGAGATGATATCAGTTATCAGTTTTTGCTTAAATTAATGGGTCAGAAAATACAAAAATAAGAATCTCTTAAGAAAGTCTTAAACGCCAAAATTGAAAATGTTGCAAGCTCGGTTTGACTGAGCCTGTTCATGGACGATACTGTCAAGTGCAAACTACCGTCGACGCTCCATAGCACCGGCTTAAGCAGAATTTAACATTTAAACATAAAAATGGTTTAAGAATATGAAGATGGCTATAATTTGTCAAAGAATGTAACATAACTTGTTTTATGATACTAAAAGAGAATATTTCCTGTTTCTTAAATTGACATTTACTTAAAATTAAACAATTAAGACACGATTTTTATCTTTGAGATAAAATTATTTCTCCTGTGTGTGTCAGGGATGAAAAAGAAAATAGCTTCGTCTTAGATTTAATAATAAATTACATAATTATATTGTACTTACATTTGATAGTTCGGATGAGAATAAATGACTATGTGTATATTTACCGGTTGCTCCGATTAATAACGATAATTATAATAATAATAATATAAAGAACTAATATTACCTCTATTTTTGATGCACACGAATTGTTGGCTTTCTATTTTAGATATAACATGCCTTGTTTTATCTAACAATATTACATAAAGAAAAAATAAGTTTAAATATTCATATTATAAATATAATATGGTAAGCTATTTTTGGCCTTGAATATTCCATTACAACTGACATTTATGGATGTTATTAAAACTTGTTGATTCAATTTCGTTCTACATATGTCTTTCAAACTTTATAGTGTATAAGAAGGGTTTAGGAAGTATTTTCGTCCTTTTTTTAATGAACTTGTCTGCATTTACTACTGTCACATGTACAAAAGCTCTAAGATAAATAACAAAGAGGAACTGTCACATGTGGAGATAAAATGTCGCACCGTTCTGTTGGATACAGACGCTTTTACATTAACTCCCTGTAATTAAATTTCCTTAGAAATGAAAGACAACTTTATGGCGGAATTTTCCGGAGCATTTTCATGTAGTAACTTGTAAGTACATGCACTGACAGATAGTGATTTTATATTCATGAGCTTACACAATAATCAAATAGATTGATTTCACTTCAAACTGTGGTTTCTTTTGTCTGTTCTTTTACAGAAAAATACAGTGTGGTTTCTGCGAAGTATATGCTTCAAGTTGGAACCAAAATATCTCAAATTGAACACCATTTTTTTTAAAATTATCAACGTAATGTTTTTATCAGCATAATTATTAAAGATTTCAGTATCGAAAGTTACCGTAATAAGTTACCATTATATTTCTTTTTTCTTAATCACTTGACACACGTTTTTTACTATAGTTGCAGAACTTCCAAAAGTGTTTCATGGCTTATATCTACTATTATCACACGAAAAGAAGTGGAACTTTAAAAACAAACGCCGAACTTTTAATAAAACTTTACTGTAGGATGAGTGTTTAATTAAATTTTTTATCTCATTGGCATCCAGTATTTCGTTTTAATACTACATGTATATCTCATTGTTATTCATTTCATAACACAAGTATTATTCTTACACAAATTTGGAGCACAAATGGAAATTATAAGTCTTTAAATGTGAGTTGAAATGTTTGTAAATAAATCTAATAAGAACGAGTTATTAACTGTCATTTCCGAGACAAAGAATAGTTTCCCCAATGAATCAAAATAATGTTTTATGTAAAAGTTTTACTCACAAGAAAAAAAAAAGAAAACATACAAATTTATACATGTAAAAGGCATTTAATACTTACTTTGTAGGTCTGAAATTTTTTAGTTTCATCATTTTTTCATCCTTCACGTCTTTTAATTCCACTATCTTTCTCTGTAAATCCTTCATATTTGTACTTTTCGTTCTTTTTTATTGAACAATATTCCTGGAACGTGATGACACAAAGCAGACCCCTCCGCGGCTTTAGAAAATATCTGCGGCCGCTTGATTGTAAAACTTGATATCTAAATCCGAGAAGAAATTCTCCCTGAATATACACACTATTTTTCTATCACAAATAGAAAACGATACATGTTTTCCTTTCTAAAATATGTTGACAGGAAACGTCTCTGAATCTTTGAAACGTGCTGCGCTGCCTTGTTGCGTTTTTCGGATCCCCTTGGGTATTTTCCAAAGTTAGAAATGTGTCGTCTGCCGTGGAACAGGAAACTTTTGATTAAATAAAAGCTTTCCAATCTAACGTACTTGTCACCGTATCATGTCGGAGATAGTGTGAACCACTTCTTTTCCTGAAATTGAAATGGGTTGGTTTTAAGTTAATACAATTTTGATATCTGATACAAACGCTCACGAGCCTAGCACGTGCACCGGCTGAGAAACATAAAAACGATTTAATTTATTTAGCGGAACATAACCGTGTGCAATTTACGCTGAAACGATGTGCTCTATAAGTTTCCGTCGATGCAATAGGAATTTGACACCTTTCGTTCCTCTAAATAATTTATTTGGCTAGCTTTTACGACCACTTTTTGAAGCTAGGAAAGTAATGAAAAGATTAATTCCAGTGCTCGAACAGCTGATGTCAACAAGTAGACAGAGTTAGTAAGAATGTCGAACTTATATACCTCTAACATTAAAAACAAAATAAAAGAACGTATCTCAAGTATGTCATGACCGCTAAGGTATATTTCATATGCACCCGCCTGTTACGATCGCAAAATTAATTGTTTATAATGGAACAAAATATGATTCATTTACCTGACGTTTTTTTTTCTATTTGTCAAATGATTAAATTTTTATCTTGAATTCACAAACTGTCAACACGTTATGACTTTAAATCTCGTATTTATACTTATATAAAATAAAAAGTAGTACATCAAAAACTGAAATTGATACATGGTTTTAATTTGTTTTCATTATATATACATGTATACAAAAATTATCAATAAGAAATAAGAATAAAATGTCAATTGATTAGTTATAAATCGGTCCGAAAGAAAAAAATAAAATTAATAAAATTGTGAAGGTTACATATGAAAGTTACAATATATATAAACATTTTATTGAAATGCGCTTGTCCTGGAAAATGTTTCCGTTCTATTAAAAAACACATTCAAAAGCCGTCAAAAATTTATGTCATTATGTTTTTTCTCCTGTCAGTTCCAATTTATGACGCTTAACAAAAAATCCTACCCTGGCGCTGCATTAATTCCTGCAGAATAATATTAATCCTTCTATTTCCCGAAATGTTAACGATCCTTTTCCCGAAAAGTTAACGACGCGGACTGAGCTGCTATCCGATAGTGTATTCTAGACTATGGTAAATGGTTTACAGAAGTCCCAAAGGGATGGGGGTACATATTGGGAAGCTGTGGAGAGTTAGTCAATATCGGGTGTGCTTCATCCATTCAATATTTAATGAACCAATTGTTCCTCGCTCGCGTTATTTTGGAATAAAAGTGGTTTACATTCAGATGCTACATTGTTGAATATCGATCTAAAGCTATAAAAATGAATGTGCTTCTATTACGTACACTATATCCACAACAATTTCAATCTCTTTTAACACTTAATTGTTAATATAAATCCATAAACTATATTCCACAGGGATGGTGCTGGGACATTAAAAATTACAAAAGCTGTAAAATTATGATGTAAAATGTCACAATATCGTTCGTCCACATCACTTATTCTGACGATATCATCAGGTGTATTAATCGGTCATGTTGCCCCCTTTTCTCTTGATCGTGGACGTACTATTCATTTCATCATTTGTTGTTGTTGTTTCTTTCAATAGCTCGTCGGGTACAACTACTTTAAAACATTAAACACCTTTGTTCTTTAAGTCAAGGATGATATGATAAAAATTTGTTATTTTGAAATTATGATTATTTCGATTAATTTCTTTATAACTGACCCCTTAAAGTAAAGCAATAATTTTAAGTCATAAAAAGAGCATTTAACGTTTACAGGTATTATAAATATACACAATGAATTTCCTTTAGAACAATTAGAAAATAATGAAAGTACAACACGAAATAATACCAGAAATAAATCTAACAAATTCCACCAACGAATGCCACCAACATAATCAAAATATTGAAAACACTATAACAGAAAACTACACATTCATGTGCCACGAATGAATTAAATATACATTGAACTAAAATACCCCGAGTTTCAGTCACATGCGATGATCAAAGAAACACTCCATAATATATGAGAAACAACACACCTGATTCACTAGTAGCGTTAGTTTCAAATGTACAAAGAGACCGATATCTGTTGCAGCATTCTCGCTCGTTGGTTTTATTTCTATATTTATAGAGCAGATAGAATGAGCTCGCTACTAGTATTTGATAGAATCTGAATTCAGTATCCGTAATAAAAGGAGTGTATCAACCTGACCTCAGATGACCAAGAACATGCTTATTTGTTTTTTAGTTTAAATACTTTAAGCATATGATAATAAGAGAACGTCATTAATATGTTGACTTATTATACATGTAGTAACACGTACGCATGTAACTTAAAGCATATATAGTAACAATAATTTTTGCTGATATTTTGTCATAGTGAGTTTAGAATGACTTTAACCAGAGCGCAATAATCATCAAAAAACTTTATCACATTTTCTGCGAGCCTGTGAAAGTTGCGCAATCATTAGCGATGATTAAGATACACAAATTGTGTGATGCTCGTTCTAATTATTGAACGATTTTACCTTTTAGTTAATCAATGATGATAATGTAATGGTGAGTTATTTCTACCTAACTAATTGCTACGTTGGCCACGCGTTGATTTCGTTTGAACAACATAATGGTATCACTTGAAAAAATCACGGCGACTTTTCAACAAAGAGAAGTGATATGTAAATATATAAGACAGTCTCTGAAATGTCTACTGGTCGATTGTTCCGTTAGAACGAGCTTTCAATAGGGCTGCTCATAATGGAGTCTCCCCTCTGATTGTGTTTACTTAATGTAAACAAATATAATATTGCTGATTTGCCGATAGCGTCACAGACAAAACACACACAGATTGATGAAAAATAACGAAGATCTTTCTTATAAAGAAATGGAAAAAAAATGTGTAGATTTTGGCCGGTTTTTTTTAAATAAGAAGGATATTTTTGTACAATTATTTTATTATACAATACGTAGCAATACTAATTGAAGAGATAAGATAAGATAAAAGAAGAAAGATAAGTTGAGATAAAAGATAAGATAAGATTAAAGAGATAAGATAGATTAATATTTTTAATTATATTGTGAATTATAATACTATATTAATATGTTGCATGGAATAATTTAATCACGCAAAAGATTTTAGACATATTACTATTCAACATTTAGCTGTATATGTTGCTCAAATTCTACGGAACATCCCAATTTAATTTGTTATTAATCGAAGCAGGGAATAGGTTAAACAGAACACAGTTACGATTTCTGGTTGCGTAAATTAACATAATCGGTTTTGCTTCACTTTTTAGTATTACGTTATGAAATTCGCATCAAACATTTAATACATTTAGACTTACAAATGCGTGTTAGTTCCTAGACAATATAATATGATCACATAATGCTATGTTTCAATTCCATAATTAATTTCGGCTCTAAATTGTAAACAATATACTAAATCGGAATATTTCGTTAGAGTTAGAGTTTGTATATGTTCGAATATGCATGGAGACTTATATTAGATATAACATAATGAAATAATGTATGTTCCAAAAAATTCGATGTATCAGAAAACTTTTTTAACCATTTAGTAATTAACTCTTGAAGTGTATATTCTTTTTCTTTTATTTCTCATGCACCCTTATAGCTTATAACTATATCATACCGACGTGTCCGTGTCGTTACTTATGTAATGCTCATATAATAGTAAGCTTACGATTCAATTATTATTAATCTTATATGAGCGACCGGACCAGCGGGAGTACGGTCTAGTAAACAATAACCGTGTAACAGCCGAACGAACACATGCAGGAATACATAATGTAAAGATGAACAAATACCAAACAAAAAGGATCGACCAACTATAACAGCAAGTCTGAACGGATGGACGCAGTTGTGACGCACGCTCCAAACTCACGAAAGTACAAATCAACTATTGTTTATTATTTATACAATGTGTGTAACGCTAAATTTTCCTCCTTTAAATCAATGATATCAATGTTACATTCATCTGAAAACAACAGACTTAAAATAGACGTAAAATGTAAAAACAAAGGGCATTGTTGAACAACATAATAAATATTTGACTAAGTTGTGGGGGAGTTTGATTTCCAACCTTTTAACTTGTCCTATGTAAACATCAAATCTCTACAGTCAATCATTCTCATTTAAAAGCATTGAAACCTACGACAAATGAAAATCAATAGAATTCTATAGTTTTTAAAACAACACTTATATACGCTTCAGCTCGTGTACACAACAACGCCACCCGATTTTTAAAACAATCATTTGATGGTGGGTGAATCACGTGATACGTACGTAACTTATATTGCTCAGTTTTAAAAGCGGTTATGTCTTTATTATTTTATTACTACACAGCGTCTGCCGAGTAACATGAGTTGACTTAAACAAGATAATTATATATAAAATATTTCATGATTTGTCATAGGTTTTGATTAAAACTGTTTTTATTTATTATTTGTCTGGAAAAAAGGCGAAATGTCAATAATTAATATACCTTGTCTATTTGTAGATAAACAAGTATATTTTAACTAGAAACAACTACAAATCAACCCTGAACTTACTTATAATGTGGCACTTTTTTCAGACCATTCCCTATCATTTTGTCATTCTGTATAATAAAGGCCGGCTAAAGGTATATCGAACAGGTACATATCAATTTGTACGAAAGAAAAGTATTAAAATTGAGAGAAAGCAATACTATAAAAATATAATATTATAAAATTTCGGAGCTAGTGCTTGAATGTTCTAAATGTCAATTAAATATTAAAATGATTACATCACAATATTTCCAACGGCCTTGTTCATGTTCATAAATGTATATGTGTTTACATATTTCGAAGTACAATGTTTATATTTGTATTATATATATACACGTTAAAACTTATGTAATCATCTCTACCCAGTTTAAGATTTTTTACTATATTTAGAAAAAAAGAACACTAGTTTAGTTTACTTGTTTGTACTATAACGATACACAGTAACTTGGATTTATACAGCAGTCTGAAATATTGTGGAAAGCGGACGCTATAAATGATTAACCATGCCAGCTTTTAAATTGGTATACCGACGACAGAAGACAGAAAATCCCTTAGGATTTCTGGGTACGTCACACGTTAATTCATTGGCTCATTAGTTGATTGAACCATTGTTATATAGTGTATTTGTATCACACATTTTTATGACTCTGGGCTTTTTATATAATGTTATATTATATCGCGACATATGGCGAATCAATAGTTATGGTAGGTGTGAAATCTACATATATAATGTAATAGAATATCATTTATAGAAAAAATTAGTGTATTTGTGACTGTCTATTTAGCACAAAATACCAAATGTTGTCAAGTAAGTGAAAAACAAGTATATCAATATTAATCAAGTAAAAAATTTTTAGTATGAAATTATTCATGTTTTTTTTATAGAAAAAAAGTGTTTTCTAATAGACTGGAATGTTGACGGAATGTCTGCTTTAAAATCATCTTGTCCCATATCTAGATCCGGATATACATTGTACATATTTACTAGAAAAAAACACATCTAAACCCTGAACTTATATATAACGTGGCACTGTTTCAGACTATTTCGCCTCCTCTTCATTTTGCATAATTGGAAGAAACAAAGGCCTGCTAATGTACTATCAATAATAACTTGGCAGTGAAGCGGTGTGCCCCTGGGGACCGTTCGTACCGTTAATGCCCGTTTAAGTATAGCCAGAAACAATTTACAATATTCTAGATCAATAACGTTAAAAGCTAAAGAGTTCTTACAAATGTTTCATGTTTATATTGATGAGTAATGAGAAATTAATAACATGACGTAATCAATTTTAAGTGAATTTAAACAGATACTGCTGCATTGGCAAACTCATACTTTTTCAATCATTTTGCTTATTTAAAAAAGAAAAATGTCCTATCATTTTTTAATAAGCGGTGTGACACGGCATATCATTTCATACGCAATATACACAAAAATCTACAAAAATAATATATAGACATACATGTACACATGTTTATAAACGATACTTATAATATTAAGATAATGATATAAGAAATGGTAAGCATTAGTATATTTCACAGACTTCCCGAAAATGTATTTATTAAATTTTAATCTCATATAAATCTAGTCTTTAATTGTTGTGAAGGAAATAAGTAACAAATCTTCTAATAATATTGCATTTGAAAATAAACATAGGTGACGCTCACAAAAGCTGCACGCCTCCAGATGACCAAAATGTTTTCAAGAAATCAGACTCGAGAAAATGTAATAAGATTTTATGAAAAGTAAAAAGATTGAAGATTCAACTAATGTTTTTTGTTGTCTTTTTTTCATTTTTTTGTGTGGTAATTTACGTGGAGTGCTGATGTGTAAATTAATTCCTTTGTTCACAATATTTTACTTTTAATTTAATTTTTAAAATTTCGATAGGGATCCATGCTGTTCGCTTACAAACCCTATTACAAGTAGAGAAACTAATAGCGAACAGCATGGATCAAACCCATTATGTTGGTGTTGTTGTGACACGGCTCAATTATGTGTGTGCCTGCCGAACAAACGTTGGAAAATAAAAAAAAGAAATGTCAGAAATCCGGATCAATCAAATTGTATACGGTCTGCCATAAGTGTGATACAGTTGAAACAAGAACTTAGGTTCCATTTTGGAGTTTTGTAAAGTTAGCGCGCATTTCATTGTATATCATGATTCCTGTTCGAAGAAAACATAAAAAGGGGATATATTTGTACTGCGGAGGGCATATTGAAATATAAATAACAATACTTTAACTGGCGTAATTAAACTGACTCAAGTCTACAGGTCTTTTATTATCATCCCCGGATATATTTCTCAGAATTGAAGTACTATTCAAAACTAACTAGAATCAATATCTCGCCCTATGATATATTTTCAATTACTATTTTGCATTAACTTACGGTCTTAAGGGACTACTTTCATTATGATTATATCTGATAAAAATGTTTAGGGAAATCATAAAATATAGACGATTAGTTATGAATTGCTGAAAGTTAACCCACACATCGATTTTAATACTTTATTTCTGCGCAATTTAATAAAGAACTCCTTAAAAGAAAAAAAAAGCTTAATGTAGAAAATGTTTTTGTTCTTTCTTAAAACAATGCAGTTATCATTATCATTCGATTTTTATTAGATTTTTTTTTTTGCTTACGGTAGTAGTAACTTTGCTCCACGTATTGATATCGTCTTCATTAGTATACAATTTCGTGCAGGCCTACGTTTTTAAAGAAAATCGCTAAATAAAAATTTGATTTTTCATCACACTCGCTTAAAGATGTAACAATCAGTGCAAACTACATTTACAAAACACAATATGACAAAGTGTTAATAAGCTTGGAATGGAACATGCATGATCTGTAGAGAAACATCAAAGAACCATGGGCATTCTGGGTTTATTCTAAACTGTTGACAAATAAATTAGCCGCATGGTCGAGTGGTTAACGCGCCCGACTAGTGTTATGCGCTGAATTATGGGTTCTACTTAAGGTGGATTGAATCTCAACACAATGTTCCGTTTTATATTTTAATGTTTCTTTCTTAGTGGAATACCACAGATAATATATAACATATACATAGGTTATCCTGATGTTAACAAATTGATATTAAAAACAGTAACGATTATTTTTTGTGGAAAGCCACAATACAATGTTATCACTTGGAAATCCAAAATCTAACTGACTCTAAATTTTCTACATATATCTTTACAATAATTCTAAAATTGATTTCGTTTTAACTGACCAATAGAATTTTAACCTTTTTGTGTCTTAAATAACAAAATGACCAATCAGGTTTCAATACAAAATAATGTAACATAGCAACATAGAATTTATAACAACAATCATCACCTGGATATTTTATCAGTCATAAGGTTTAACAACATGATAAGTACAGACAGCTTAATTGACCTTATCACCTATACATTATAAAACTTTTAGCACAGTTGATTGGACAAAGAGGAAAAGCCGCATTTTAATCTTCCAGTTACATAATTTTAAATTTGACATCTGTTATTGAAACACATACAATTTGTAACTTAACATATTTGAAATTTCACAAATTTTGTTTTAAAAATATGACCTTTTAGAAAATGATTATATATATAAATATTTGTGTTTAAAAGAAAATCATCATGCATATTTATTCTTTTTTTTTTTAAATGAATTTTATCATTTTTCGGCTGCACAACACTTCTCCCTCCTTTAAGACTATTTCACTCCTGTGAAATGAAGCATAAATACTATTTAACAAAAATAAATATCATTAAATCAGAATACTGTTTACATAAGATATTCAGTTACAGAAATATATACTTGAATATAAAGCACCGATTTTGCTGAAAAGCGTAAGTACCATTCACTAATAATAAATATCCTAATCACTGTCTTATTGTAAACAACACAGTTTTAATGACGTCTATTTCTGTTGTATTGTCCCCTCTGTCCTTGTTGTCTTCCATGATGATATTGACCTCTCCATTCATGTGGGAACCCGGTTTCGCATGTACTTGAAAGATCTTGATTTCTGTTTCCTCTTTTTCGACATAGATATTTAGTTTTGTCTTTCAACTGGGCAATTTCATCTTTCAAGGTGTGGTTTTCATCTTTCAAGTCATCTATTTGATTGTTTTTTCTTGATTCCATCATCATAATTTCATAGGCTTTCTGGTTGTGCTTCAATCTCAGTTGTTCATAGTCGTCATTTAGTTTCTTAAATTCTAATATAAGTTTGTCCATTATCTCTAGTTTTGAAGAGTCAGTCCGAATTTTTTTCTTTAGCGAGTTGTTGTTTTGAAAAAATGTTTCTTTAAGTTGACTTATTTCTAATTTCTTTATGGAAACCTCATCCTGTAGTTTTTCATTAAAATCCTTAAGTCTTTGATTTTTAAAAACAAGGGCAGTATTTTCTGCTTTTAAACCGTAAATAGTTTTAGTCATTGAATCGGTCAAAGATTTCAACTTCTGAAATTCTGCTGTTGAAACATTACTTACAGAATTGTTTGTTTGGTTCTTCTTAAAGTAGGCATCGTCTTCATTGTAAAACGGAAATGTGTATTCAGCTGTCTTGCGTCTGATGAAAGTTGTCATGCGTTCCTGATCGCGTAGTTTTGAGTGGTTTGACTTTTGCCTAACTGCTGGACGTAGACAAACTCGTGCAAAATGTCCAATTCTATTACATTTGTTGCATCTTGCCATTTTTGCACAACACTTCTCCTGTCTGTTATTATGATAAAGTCCACATTGTCCACATGATTTTTCACTTCTGAATGGTATTCCATATGTGAAACTCATTGTTGTTCTTCTTGGGGAATTTGAATTCGTAGTCTCGCTTGCTAAATTGAGAGGTTGGGAAAGACACTGATTCCCGCCACGTGTTATGCGCTGAATTATGGGTTCTACTTAAGGTGGATTGAATCTCAACACAATGTTCCGTTTTATATTTTAATGTTTCTTTCTTAGTGGAATACCACAGATAATATATAACATATACACAGGTTATCCTGATGTTAACAAATTGATATTAAAAACAGTAACGATTATTTTTTGTGGAAAGCCACAATACAATGTTATCACTTGGAAATCCAAAATCTAACTGACTCTAAATTTTCTACATATATCTTTACAATAATTCTAAAATTGATTTCGTTTTAACTGACCAATAGAATTTTAACCTTTTTGTGTCTTAAATAACAAAATGACCAATCAGGTTTCAATACAAAATAATGTAACATAGCAACATAGAATTTATAACAACAATCATCACCTGGATATTTTATCAGTCATAAGGTTTAACAACATGATAAGTACAGACAGCTTAATTGACCTTATCACCTATACATTATAAAACTTTTAGCACAGTTGATTGGACAAAGAGGAAAAGCCGCATTTTAATCTTCCAGTTACATAATTTTAAATTTGACATCTGTTATTGAAACACATACAATTTGTAACTTAACATATTTGAAATTTCACAAATTTTGTTTTAAAAATATGACCTTTTAGAAAATGATTATATATATAAATATTTGTGTTTAAAAGAAAATCATCATGCATATTTATTCTTTTTTTTTTTAAATGAATTTTATCATTTTTCGGCTGCACAACACTAGTCAGGAGCGAGCCGTTGTATTCTAAAGCAAGAAAGTTTACACATTGCCCAGTACTGTTTGGTTCCAGGAACGGATTCAAAAGTGTGTCTATATGTAACTAGATACCTACATAATTGAAGTAAAATTACTTCTGTATAAACCAATAAAATTTAAAGTCATCAGCTCTTCACGTTTAATATCATATAGAAAAACTCCTACCGATATCTTTAAATTATAAACAGCAGTTATTATTAGAATACTTAATATTTAACTTGATTATCTATTTCGTGCAAATATATTTAAAATTGAATAGTTAATAGTGAATAGTTAATTCTTCTTTAATGAAAACAAATAAACTATATTTTAGTTATTTATGATTATTTTTCATACGCGTGGGAAGTGTTTATCAGCTATCCTATGGAAATAGCAGAATAATTTTAATATGCACTAAGCCCATGAATTTACTTTAATGCCCTTATAAATTGAATGGTTTATTTTCAAACGCAGATATAGCTGAATCAGAATTACATGCGTAATATGAATTAGATTAATACATTCATTTCATTTCCGACTTTGCCAAAAGCTGTCATTCAATCTGTCTGTAATGTAATTAAGCATAGAGTTTACTAAATATGGAATTCTGAAGTTTTTATGGTGAAATGAAATCGAAGAGTTCATAATAATAATTACGTGCTCATCTTTTAAAGTTGAGAAAAATGTTTTGTACATGTATTATGGTTGAATTTTTATTTAATTTCAAACATAGTCAAACAAAATCAGCGCATTTTTGTGCTTATAAGATTGGTTTACCATAGCAGTAAAATATGTATATGCATTAAACATGTATACTGTCACTTGATTAATAACGCGTTGTGAAAAAAAAACCCTAAGAACTAATTCAATAGCATTGTTAGTATTTTATTTCCTTTGATGGTGAGCAATATTGTAAGTAATCTTACATGGACATGTAGAATAAATCATCAAACTTATCCCCGTCTACAAAATAGGAGCAATCAAAGTATTGTAGTTTTGTATTCGCGAACTAACAGGATTTAAGATGATTTAAAATAATATGTGACCGGGAGCGTATACGCGCTTTTAAGTGAAACGCTAAACTGGTAACGATTTCCCTGATATGATAGGGTATTTTAAATCAAATATTATTATTAATAGCACCAATATGGAAAAGATTTGTATCAGTTTTCTTGAAGATGATATAATTATTAGAGATTTTTTAAAGATTATCTACGTGGATATCTAATATTCTTCTACATCTAAATGTATCAATCAATGTAATTTAACAAGCATTTTCCGAAATTTTAGAATCATCGGGTCTTGCTCCTTGTAACTCCTACTGCGGTACCGGTATTAACACATAATCGTTATTCTACTGAGAAATTAAACATTTATCCCGTTTTTCTATATATTATATATTCTAATTACATGGCAGCTAGCTAGGTTTTTTGCTGCAAGGTATCAACTACTTCCGGTGATTTAAATTTCACCAACCCTGAGATAAAACTATACCATATGTAATAAATTATTTATTGTCTCCAACTTATTTAATGTTTCGTAGACAAACATTCACAAACAATGTTGTCACAATAATTGACAACAATAAAAGTAAGTTTTGAACAAGTTTAAGTATTTTAGTGATAATTTTTTAAGGAAAATTCCATAAAATGAGGTTAATGATAATTGTTCTCAAAATATAGATCTATTTTATCGTGCTTTTTTAGTTTACATTTTTTCTCATTTATATCCTTAGAAAGCTGATTCGCAGATTTAGTATCGTAAGCTTTATTAAACGCACTAAATATTCGCTAATGATGAAACACATTATTTTATGACTAAATCAATAACAATTTTAAACACATTATGACCAAATGATTAACATAAACAAGTTTGCTTATAAACATTGTACACATTTACAAGTATATCAATTTTCTGCAATCGAATACATCGTTAATTTCACTTTTTAAGCATATTTTATAAAATACTGAACAATACATAACCATAAATTTATATATATTGCACTTCATCGATATATATATTTCATTTAGCCATAATATATACCACCAGGGCAACTATATAAATGAATATTTAGTCGACAAGGAGATAGTTTATTCATGAGTTGCCACGTCTTTAGACGTGCTCCTATCATATTCAATTTGCATAATCAGAAACTAAGATCCGTTAATGTAATATCAATAATAACTTGGCAGTGAAGCCGGTGTCCCATGGGTAATATATATGTACAGAAGAAAACAGCGTACTTGTATACTGTCAAAAACTAATCGTATCCTTCATAGTCAATTACGTAAAGGGTATAAAGCTATATCGTATAATTGTATCATAGTTTGGAGACTTTTCGATTGAAAACGTGTCAGAGTTAAATCATATACCCATACATGCCCCCCCCCCCCCCTCGTACAAATCATATAGCCTCGTGTTTCGATGCTCTATTAGATCGTTTTGTTTTAATCTATACAAGTTGCAAACAATAAAGATATGTTGTTTCCATAATATTTCTTTCACTAAGGATAATTATATCTCTACATGTTGACACACATGAATTTAGGACGTAATCAGAATACAAATTGTCCGGATTACTATTTTAAGTTGTTGTTTTTTTAATCCTTTAGCAATTATTTTGAGGATACGCCATTCGCTTTTAGACCAAACGCAACTGACACACACTTTTAAATTGCGGTAAATTATAAAAGTGTAGTTAGCGGACTAATATCTAGCTTCAAGCAGCTTTTCGGAAATAAATGTGGAAAATAAATGTACTCATGTCCTATGCATAGATTGTTGTTTTTTTTTTTATTTAAATAAAAATCCACTCTAAAAAATCAGACATTTTAATTAATTGATATCTGATAACGTCTTTAGAACTACATGTATATATTTGTTATCTAAATTTGTTTCTTTTATTTCAACAAAACATTTTTCAAACTTTCATCCATGTCTCTCTGTCACGAATTATTCTTAAAATAAAGTCTGATTAGTGTAAGGAGGGGAATAAATGTCAAAGCGCTGAGAGAACGAAGTAATAACACTGTTGAAACGTTCCACTGAAGTCCAAGTGAAATGTCTCTGCGTAATTAAACGTCACAGTGGTATTGTTTTCTTGTATAAACAAATGGACATGCGCTGTCAATTACATGTCTAATCGACTGGTGAAAACGTCATCGTACGAATCATGTTACAGGAAGAACAGATATCGTTCAACATTGTGGAAGGGTTTCTTAATTACGTTTTTCTAAATGGACCGGATTGGGCCCTTCGTAACAATTAATTGAATATTAAAATGTTTACCAATTTCAGATCGTTGAAAATAGACTGTTATTAAATCAATTAGATTAAGTTGAGATAAAGACATTGTGAGAACAACAATATTGAATACACGAATCCAGGCAAATCAAAGTTTAACATCTGAATATTAGAGCATGGTATATTTTCTATGCCCTCGTGCTGTTTTTATATAATGTGTCATAATTTAAGGTGTACAAATCGTGTTACAAAATAAAAATAAATAAATATAATAATACTGAATGATATCAACTCAAAATTAAACGTTACTCGTGAACACTTAAGTGAATGGAGAAGAGATAATGAGCTCATATTAATCTGGGCAATAACCTTTCAAACAATACAACAGAAAAAATGCAGTCGTTTATCAGGTAATTAAGTACAGTTTAACAACAAAGGATACTCTCTAATTACATTCTAATTTCCTCGATTGATAATAGACATACTGAGGTAACTGATTTTATCTAAATGTAGCATTTTCTATTTTTAGAATATTTAGAAGAATTAAGAAATTAGAAGATACTTAAACGGAATTAAACTCTTGCTAAAGAAAATAGTTAACACATTAATATGTGTACCAATATAGAACTGTTTACTTATATTGGAGAAGATTTGTAAGCGACCAGGGTATAGCCCAGTTAGGATCCGGGGTTTGAGTTATGTTCCTTTCAGGCAGCAAATGAGAACTATTTCAAGACAAATTGTTATATGTGTCACGAGAATTGGGTCAATAAGTTACGTAGATAACGCAAACCCTTTTAGAAGTATTTGTAATATAAAAATAAAAATTGTCAATTAAAAAACAAAATTACTTTGCATAATTCAAACGCCCTTGGAAAAATTTGTTTTGGACTCCAATTTGTTTTACAATAGCAAGAAAAATGGAAAAGAATCATAGATGCTTTAATGAAAATGAACAATACTGTTTTAAATAGTGAAAACTACTTGTTTTTGTCGTCAAATTATTATTTTTCTGACTTAAACATGATAATACTTAAATCAAATATTCATTTTACCTTTAGAACTATAAATGTGGTAAAACTATACATTTTGAGGAAATATATAGTTTCTTTAATTTTAACTTACGGAATAAATAAGTTTATTATTACAGTATTATATTCGCCACTGATATGTTTTTTTCCAAACTCAATTTTGGTCATTTTTTATCGCTTTTAATCATCCACAAGTGAACTTTCGAATAAATGTTATAGATACTTATGCCTGTATTATGTACATGTATGCTAGATTGTCAACGAAATAGATGCCTACATTTCTGATGTGACATTTGTCAATGCAAAAAAAGAAAAAAAAAAATACATAGTTCTTACATTTTTTTTTTAGAAAATACTTTCATTGCTTTTTATAGACATGGTAAAGTATCAATGCGAGATGTTGTGCATGTCATTTCGCATTATTGGTTTTGGCATCCAATTTTTACAAAACTTGTTGATAAATTGATTTCCGTTAAGTACACGATGTAGCAGCTCATTTTGAGAGTATTAATTACAAGTGCCGGTGTATTTGCCGGTGTATTTACCTGGAAATATCAATAATTGTACACCATTTTCTTATCTTAACGTTAATTATTGCTCGTGTAATGTATCAGGACTAAGTTTATGGTGATAAGACATATAATACAGTGTACAAATAACCGTAGCAAACCGCAAACATAAGCCACAATTTAATAAAAAAAATAGAATGTTTTCCTTAATCATAAATGTAACACAGATTACTTAAGATATTTTATATGCATGTATATTAGCTTTTTTTTGTTTATTTTCAAAAAGTTTTGTTTTCCATATTTATACTCATCTTGATACTGTATATTTTAGTAATTGTTCTGTGATATATTATACAATTATTGACTAGTGAGCCATTGAATATGATGTGATATTCACCGGCAGATGACATATTGACCGAGGCGATAGCCGAGGTCAATATGACTTTCTGCCGGTGAATATCACATCATATTCAATGGCTCACTAGTCAATAATTGTTTTATTATATGAATAGGCTAAGGAATAAAAAAAATCACAAAAAGTGCAACCTTATATACATGTACAAATTTTGCCTTGTTGAAGCGTGGGAAAAAACACGCACGTGTTAGGCGTGCAACGACTACGCAACGCTGCGCATACAAAAATAATTCAAGTTTATACTCATCATTACGGTGTAGTCTTTGAGCATAATAGTAAAGTAATGATATTTTAATCGAGAAATATGCCAAAAAGAACAAAAAGCAACAATTATTTTTCAATTAACACGTGTAATTACACAGTCTACGGTGTAGGATCATTGAATACGAGTCGCAATCTATTTTTAGACTGGGAAAATCCAATTCAGCCAGTTAATATGATACTACACCCAGTGAATATGATTTTATAAAAAGTTCTGTTGACTACTGTTTGGACCAATGAGATTGCAGCTATATTTAGATCATATAATAATATTGCTTACAACGGTGTATATCAAATGTCAGGGTTTTTTTTAAATCTCAATTGGAGCTAAAATCAAACATCGTCATCACATGTAATATGGGTTACAAAATTGCAACATAATACTAGAATATTTACTTTTTCACGGCATGGCACCGCCTATATTTAGAGTAAGAATAAATTAAAATAATCAATTTTATTTGAATATTGGTTTATTCACATCATATAAACACATTTTTCAGTAAAACTGATGAAACTATCCAAGAAGTAATATCACGCTTCTGTTGAATAATCAAAATCTGATTTAGTTCCCTTCACTGACACATTCATCTTTGAAGAACCTCATTTTTAGTAGTCCCTTGAAATAGCAATGAATTTAATACCATGTCCTGATATAGTGAATAATGTGTTTTACAGACGCAGATATAGCTTAATCAGAATTAAGTGTTCAATAGGAATTAGATTAATACCTTCATTTCATTTCCGACTTTGGGAAAAGCTGTCATTTAATCTATCTGTAATGTAATTAAGCATGGAGTTTACTGAAACAGAATTTTGTAACCTGCTTGAGAGACATACATAACTTCTTTTTTTGTTTTGTCAGATTTTAGGAGATTGAGCATGTAAGAAAAGGCGAACATGGAGATAAACATTTTTCTGACTGGGGAAATAAATTTTCAAGATATGTCAGCTACGACAAAAATACATTTATCTTTCGTTACCAAATCTAATATAAAATGGCATGATGGTTTTGATGCTATATTTCAGATACCGGTATACTGGTTTTAGTTGTGGTCAATAGATTGCGCCAATCTCTCGGAGGTAGATTTATTTCAGATATAAATAATTACAATGTTTAAGTTCTGCCTTGTTTTATTTAAAAAATCGTCCGGTAGCACCCAGGTGAAATGTTAATATGTAAATTCACGATAACTTAAAAGATATCCGGTCAGTTAAGATATTAGTGGTATTATGATAAATTACATTTGATCAATTTCTTTTATGAAGTATTGTTGTATTTCAATGTAATAATAATTATACAACAGTTTAATACCAATTGACTTTTTACCGCATTATCACCTTAAAATGACCGTTTCATTAAATTTAACATAAATTTAGAAATAAAGACGCCATTTACATTTTTTTACAATATTTTTATGAATGATTGGTAAAAATTATAATGTAATAAATTCTCAAACGATTAGAACCAGCATTATTCTAAGTTGTATGACACCACCACCCACCACCACCACAACAACAACAACAACAAAATAATAATTAATAAATAATATAATAATAATAATAATAATAATAATAATATAATAATAATAATAATAATAATAACATCTACAACCATGTTTGTTACTGAATGACTTTTAATTTGTATAAATCACCGTAAATAAAAATAAATTGGTCGTTTACAATATTGGACATATTCGACACTTTGACTGATTTATCTTGTTATATTTCAAATAAGTCTAAACGCGACTGAAGACGGACAGTCCCCTGGGTTTTAGTGTATGTCACATAATAATTCATTAGCTCATTTGTTGACTTCCTATAATTATAGATTGCGTGCATACCTCTATATCATAGCTTTTCACTTTTATGTAAAATGTTTCATTACATGACAAGATGAAAGATCAATATATATTAAAAACTATGTTACTGACAGCAAATTACATTTTATTAATAATTATGAAGACTGATACTTCATTAATTTCAGAAAAAGAGAATTCACAAAATGTTTAGCGCATGTACAGAGAACTTTATGCGCAACCTATATCTCTATTCACCTTTTGTTGAAATAAAAGCGTTTTATGCCTTGTTTAAGGAATATTATGCTACTGTTAAGTAGTATTATTATCATCATCATCATTAATATTAAGTAAAATTATGTATCTCTTCTTTCTTATCGACATTGAGTTTATTTTTATATTAAATTTTATATAATCAAACCCATGCATTTAATTTACATCAGATATAATTGAAACTGACTCTTTTTACATGTTTAATAAAAATTTCTTATGATTTAGTTTCAACATATTTATTTCAATATTTTACATAGATTACATTTTATATATATATATAATTGTTACATAAATTGAAAGGGATTAGAACGAAAGAAAACTTATATAGTTCCTCTCCCTAGATAACAAATGATATTTACACAAACATATATGGCAGGATAGTTATTTCATTTAAATTATTAAGTAAGAATATTGCAAGATTAAGTTTAAACATAAAATGAAAAAAAAAATAAATAAAAAGAAATTAGAAATGCAACTAAATAAGACAATTTTCAGATAAGTACTAAGCAAAAGAAAAACAGACAAAAATAAGTATTTTTACATTTAAACTGGCGCTTAAAGCACATTTAGCAAGAGTCTAGAAAAAAAAAACTTGTTCAAGCTAACCAGAAAAATATTATATGTATATTATATATATATTAAAAGAAGAGAAAAAATATTGGAAAGACCAGACTAACGAACAAAGGTCAAATTGGAGATATAGCAGTATTTTAAATGTTGGCAGTATAAAAATACATCTAGTGGAAACGTCCGCTGCTATTTATAAATTCAAATACTGCATCTAATATCCATGTGTTTGTTTGATAATCATTTGACGGATCTCCATATAGAAGGGTTCGAAGATCAATGGGACATATTTGAGTCAATGTTTAAAAAAGTGCATTTCTTATTTGTGTGTAATTCTTGCAAATAAAGAAAAAACGGTGGTTGTCTTCAATTAGGCCACAACTACATAATGGAGATGATACTATATTTTTTAAGAACAGATGGTGGTTAAGAGAGCTGCATTTCGTTCTAAGTCTTGTATGAAGAATTTGTGACCGTCTATCTCCATAATAGAAGTGTCGGGGAGTTTTAATTTTGTCTACGTTCAAAGAGCTTTTGAAAGAATTCAATGACTGTAGCTGACGGGTTTCAATTGGTAAGGAATTCCATTCACGAAGTGCCGTTGGTAGAAAGGAATTATAGTATAGAGTTGTTCTTGTACGAATTGTATCGATATTTTGAGAATTACGTAAGTTATATGTAGTGTTCAGACCAACAAGATCTGGTACAATAGACGATAGATAGGATGGAGTGAGACAATTTTTCATTTTATAAAGTTGAATAAGCTTATGCTTCCTTCTTCTGTCAGAAAGTGATTCCCAATTTACATCATTGTATAAATCAGCTAACGATATCAGCTTTGTTGCACCCGTCACAATACGTGCTGCTTCATTTTGAATTTTGTCTAATTCTTGTTTTTCGTAGGATGTACAATTGTCCCATATTATATCAGCATATTCAATAATAGGACGAATGAAGGATGTATATATGATTTCTAAAGCCCTGCGGTCTAGTTTGAATTTAAGTTTACGCATTATGTTTATTCTATTCCATGCCTTTTCTTTTATATAATTGATATGGGAATGCCAAGAGCCATCATCAGAAAAAAACACTCCTAGATGTTTGTGATCAGAAACCTGGGGGATTTGTTGGCCATTGGTGAAAGGTGTGTGATGTGGTTTATTAATTCTTCTTGATATAATCATTGACTCGGATTTGGATGGATTAAAATGAACAAGCCATTTATCTGCCCAAAGACAAATTTTTTGTATGTCATTTTGCATGGTATCATGTGTTTCTGTAGGTGTTTCAACTATCAGATGGAGACTAGTGTCATCTGCAAAAAGATTGATGTTGGAACCAATATCTTGAACAATATCGTTGATATAAACAAGAAATAGAGGAGGCCCAAGTATTGATCCTTGGGGGACTCCAGATGCAATTGTAACACAGTCCGACATGGTACCAGGAAGAACAACTTGTTGTCTACGATTTGTTAAATAATCAGAAAGCCATTGATGTACATTTCCACGAATTCCAGATTCATGAAGTTTCACTAACAAACCTTGGTGCCAAACTTTATCAAATGCTTTACTGATATCAAAAAATACGACCTCACCTCCAGGCCATCATCTAAAGCCTTGCAAAAATTATTGTAAAGATACGCAAGTTGGTTTACAGTTGAAAGTCACCTGGCAAGAATCCCGACTGAGATGGAGTGAAGAATGAAATGTCTCTGTAAAAGTTAAAGATATGTTTAAAGACTACTCGTTCAATATACTTTTTCAATAGTGTTGAGTAAAGATATAGGTCTATAATTGTTTACAAACAGCAGGATCACCTTTTTTATATACAGCACAGACATTTGACAACTTCCAGGATGTCGGCATTTTCTTGGATCTTAGTGAGAAGTTGAAGAGCTGGTGAAAGGGATAAGAAAGTTGTTGGTAGGCCTCATATAAAACTCGATAACTGATAGTGTCAGGTCCAGATGCTTTATCGGTGTTTAAAGATTTCAGTACATCCTCAATTTCAGAAGGAGATATATAAATAATTTCTAAGGTCTGTTGATTGTCAGTGTTTGAGGGTTTCTTATGATTTGCAATCATAGAAGTATGTATGACAAGACGCAAGTGAAATAATATAGCAATTAAAATTTTACAATGTACAAGATATTAAAATCTGAACTTATTCAAAAGATTTCCTTTTCATTTTAGTTGTAAGAAACAATGCTCAGCTAATATATCTTAATAAAAGTTTTAGCAGTAAAGCCATACGTCCCGTGGAACTATTCCTACCGTTTATACCGTTAATGACTTTTTTATAAGTATAGCATGAACCAATTTACAATTTGTAGACCAATAATATCATTATGCTTAACTCAACTTACAAATGCTCGATCTTACTGACTAAACGATAAAGGCCATGAACAGTTTTAAAGCAAAATGGAAAAACGTCATTTGTGAAATTACTATTGAGTCCTATTAAATAGAATGTTTTGGTTGAGTTATACGTCATTATCAATTATTGATCCATTATCATTATAAAGTCAATTTTTCAAACACTAATAGTGAAAAATGAACATAATATCGTTTTAACAAAATAAATGAAATGTATAATTCTAGCATAACGATTATGACACAATGGAAATTTTATATCAATAATTAAGTTAAGTAATTAATAATTTATTCATAAATTTACCATTTTAATAAATGTTTTGAAAGCGATGTTGATGATAGATTAATTTAAGCCATGCTATATGAAAAGGTCATTACGTAACTACCGAAAATATAGAACATATAATTGTTCCTTTATGTCATTGGTCGTAAATTAGTCAGTAATAAAACGTTATTTATTAAACATAAAGTTTATATATTATATACTATGTCAGTTACTTAAAATGTCATTTCAGAAAAATACTTTAAATTAGTAAAGTATAAACAAAACTATTATTCAATTTTTACCATTGTTTTATAAGCTTTGGTTAACAGTATAGTATCATCAGCCATATACTACTTTTATTAAAAAAGCAAGACATAATGGAATCACTTAAAAATAACTGCCCGATCCAAAACACGTAAAAGTGGAATGTCAACAGCAATGACTGTCTTTGTTAAGAATACCGATCGAATGTTCCGTCAGACTGCACTTTCAATACAGCTATTCATAATACAGTATGTTCCAGATTGTGTAACCTATGTCAACAAACACAGTAACAAGTGTTCTGTCGATACATTTAAAAGCAACCGATGCAATATTTGAAGTGGATTTTCTTCTGGAAATACAATTCCATATTTTTGTGAATTTTTAACTGGTAAATGAAAAATGTTAAGGTTTTTGTTCATTTGGTATGTTATTACGGTTGATGAAGCAAAAATGTCCTGCAACATTTTCAATTGTGTCGCTTTGTGCGTTATTTCTAAGGGATGCTTTATTTCTCTCTATTTTACTAAAACCTTCTTAAACACATTGTAATTTCAAATATTGGTTAATTTAAATAAATTGCCTTTGATGACGTAACAATTCATAAATATTATCAGAAAATAATTCAGAATCGGTAGGCAATTCAATACGTTGCAATTTCCCAATTATTTCATGTTTATTAACGTTCTAATCCTGTTATTTATAAAGCTAAGTATGACTATGGAAGCAATTCAGAAACAATTCATAATGTGATAGTATTTTAGTCTAGATTTTAATTAATTTAGTTTGTATCATTAATATAACACGTGTTGCAATTAAGTATTATTAAATGATTTAGAATATAATGTTATAAAATTTCGCAAATTTGATATCATGCTGAGACATTGTTTTTGCGTCATTGTGCTATTGTCAAAACGAGGCTTTCTTCCATTTGTCTGTTATCGGTATACAATGGCCTTTTTTATAAATATTGCCAAAATAAAGCTGTATGCAGCTAAGCGATCACTGTGCTTGATTCCAGTACTCTTAGTGCTTTGGTTGTTATATTCTCAACAAGTAATTAAGTACACTTTTAATACACATAATAGGAGCTCTAATTTAATTACTATCTCCTTTAGAAGCATGTGATAATAACTTTCAATTAGATCTAAAAGAAGCAGTTTCCTATTTTGAAACTGAAGTTAAATTGCAGCAATTAAATGTTGGCGAAACACTTTATTTTGGAGATAAGTGCTCATTAAAACAAATATAGCAAAAGTGAGAATTTATTATGTATCGAGTCAATACTAGATTTAACACAAGGAACTAAATTCTATTATTTTTGCCTAGAGATTCAGATATTGCAATAATAATAGCAAAATTTAAACATTTTGATTACTTTAATTAAGAAAAGAAATGTCAATAATAAAATGAAACTTATTAAATTGTTCATTCATTTATACACATGTTGTAATCTATCATTACCAAACAATACCTTTTTTCTTCAAAATTATCATTTTCTGGAAAATAAGATATTGTGGTTAAATTAAAATTACCAATGAATCTCGTAAGAAACACCTGTCCAATAATTTACCCTCGCGACTATGTCGCGTAGTCAAATACAATCATAACAAAATTTTCACCAGTACCATTCCGCATCATCAATCGTCATAGTAATTAATTGATAAATGAATCAACAGCATAGGTAATGACAAATAATAACAGCAAATTGATGTTTATTTTAATCATGAGCTTAATTGTAAATACTTGTAAAATATCCACGGACGTCGAAAGGAGTGAACAAACACCAATTTCAGCTTTTATCATGGAATCACACTGTGTTATGATATCCATCTTGTTACTAAAATTCTATTTATAAATCCTTAGTTATTAGATCGTTTCGTTGTGAATAATGTTTTGTGTGTGTGTGTTTTGTGTTTGTTTTGTGTTGTTTTGTGTGTGTGTGTGTGTGTTTTTTGTGTGTGTGTTTTGTGTTGTTTTTTGTGTGTGTTTGGGTTTTTGTTGGTCTTTTTGTGTGTGTGTTTGGGTTTTTATTTTATTTTTGTTTTTGTTTTGTTTTGTTTTGTTATCTGTACAGAGCTAGAAGCAAAATAGAAATTGAACTACTTCCATACAAACCGATTCTATAAAGTGCAATCTATTGCTAATGTTAAACTTTGAATTACTGTTCTTATTATCGATATTTTGATCAACGAACATTACTTCAAATTAATATTTTGCACTAACATTTTATCTTTTGGGAATTAAATCCGTATCATTCTCATAGATAACATGTTCAGGGGAAATCATAAAATGCTCGATCAATAATTAATATATTTGTAATAATATCAAAGCAGTTGCTTTTACTGAATGAACATCATTTTTTACATTAAATTATTGAAACAAAAAGTACTTTGCTAATGACATTGGGGGTTGTTAAAATTAACCAATTTCAAATTTAAAGTTAAAAATATGCAAATATATGAAAAAATATATTAAAAAATGTTATGTTTAATATTTTGGCTTTAATTTTTTTTGTTTATTTTCTTTTTAATATTTCTTTACAAACTATACGCTTTCAAAAACAATTACGTAGAATATGTATAATGATATAGTTTATACAAAAAATACAATACATCTATACGACCTGTATCATATTCCACTTACTTCAACACATTCATAAACCATGCTCGGTAGAATTTATAATAAAATATTGTACTTAAAGGCTTCTGTAAAAGTAATCTAAAACTAGTTAATAAATTCTAAAGGATCTATTTATCGCGACGGAAACACATTTCAAGCTGTCCTCTGAAACATACTGTTGAAGCTAAATGCTGAATAAAGTTGACTACAGCAATAAATCAAATGTACTGTAGTTATTAAATGGATAATATGTTTTCAATCAAATATTCAGCTTGATCGGTATTAAATATTCAATAGGAAGTAGATTAATAACTTCAATTCATTTCCGAGTTTCCTAGAAGCCGTCAATTAATCAGTATCTGTGTGTAATTAAGCATCAAAGGTTTTAAAAACCCAATAGGGCAAATCATATCTATTTCTAGTTAATTGAAGACGAATGTGCACTATAATGCAATAAAAGTACTAAAATATTAAAATATCATTTAATTTATTATATACATCTATAAGATCAAATTCATCCTTTTCTATAGTATTGTATTTTTTATTATTTTATTATCGAAATGGAACAAAAACAAATATTCTCAGAAAATGTTTTTATATTAACACTCCCCTTTAAGAAAATCGTGCGGTTATATTGTCGCCAGTAATGTTAGGGAAAGTAATAATGACAAATAAATTTAATTAAGAAAGAATTCTTTAAATGCTCCAATATCTTAATTCATGATTCTGACTAATAATAAATATTAATTTTACATTTTTTCTTCCTGCAAAATGACACTTGTCTAGTGTTTTCAAATGACACGCTGATCAAATAAAGGACATAGCGCACCTGATTCACATGACGACAGCGGACTGAGAAACAGGCCGATATTTGTTCCAGCATTTTTGCGTTTCTAGGAAATTTAGTTTTAATAAAGTACAATTGTTTTGTCTGTAGAACACGTTGTTTGGAAAATGTCACAACCTGAATAGAAAAATACATGTTTAATTTTAATCAAACTTGTCAGAAAATGTTAAAAGTTACATATACTGTTGATTTTTTTTATTCGAAACCAAACTGATTTTAAAAGTAAAGAAGGTAGTTGTTAATCAGATTTCAGCGTCCGTTATTGTATTAAACAATAAAATACGGACGACTGGATTGCATAAATGTATTTAAAGGTAGTCTGATTTGAGTACACAAAGATATAGTCATGTTCTAGTAAATAATTTTATAAACCTAACTCGCACTGCGATGTATTCATCACAAACTCTAGATAATTATACGTGTAGGCAAGTTAAAAAAATTAAATATTTATTCTGTTAATGTAATACAAATATATTTCGTACTTTAAATACTGACGAATAGATGATACAGTTTAACCATTGGTTATTTGTAATAAATAAACAATACATGAAGGGAAGATGTATCTTATTACAATCACTCCCCGACCTGTGTCAATGCAAAGTGGTTTGTATGTACACAATTTTATTGGCAGAGAAATGTTTGTTCCGTCAGAATATACTTTCGATAGAGCTTTTGTAATGGACTCATTCCAGATTGTATTTACTTAATGTCAACTAATTTAGCACAAGCGTTTCATCGATATTTTTAAAATGATAACATAAAAACATATCTTTATTGAAAGGTTATTTCGAAATTTCGTTGTTTTGCAAAATAATAATGTTAATCCATTGGTCTGTTTAGATATTGTTAACTCTTGCAAAAAATACTAAATCTCTATTCCTAAGAGTTAAAATATTATGATACATGTAGAGCAATTTCTGTACCCTTTTCCGTTTTGAATTGTTATTTACTAATAACCGCTAGATAAGAGACCATATCTACATTTTTAATAAACTTATACAGCAAATAGAGAAAAACATAATGATCCCTAAAAAAAGCCCAAAACGACATCATTGAAAATGTTGCAGGCTCGGTTTGATTGATCTAAACTGATTTTATCTAAATGTAGCATTTTCTAGTTTTAGAATATTTAGAAGAATTAAGAAATAAGAAGAAATTAAACTCTTGCTGGAAGAATACAACAAAGAAAATAGTCTACACATTGCTATGTGTACCGATATAGAACTGTTTACTTATATTGGCAAGTGAGCATCCGCGGTTTGAGTTCTGTCCCGTTCAGGCAGCACATGGGAACTATTTTAAGACAAATTGTTAAATAGTTATATGTGTCATAAGAATTGGGTCAATAAGTTACGTAGATAACACAAACACTTTCAGAAGTATTTGAAATATAAAAATAAAAATTGTCAATAAAAACAAAATTACTTTTCATAATTCAAACACCCTTGCAAAAATTTGTTTTGGACCCCAATTTGTGATACAATAGGAAGAAAAATGGAAAAGAATCATAGATGCTTTAATGAAAATGAACAATACTGTTTTAAATAGTGAAAACAACTAGTGTTTTTGTTGTCAAATTATTATTTTCTGATTAGAAAATAATAATACTTAAATCAAATATTCATTTTTCCTTTTGATCTATAAATGGGGTAAAACAATACATTTTTGAGGTAATATATAGTTTCTTTAATTTTAACTTACGGAATAAATAAGTTTATTATTACAGTATTATATTCGCCACTAATATGTTTTCGCCTAACTTAATTTTGGTCATTTCTATTCTATCACAAGTGAACTGTTTAATAAATATTATAGATACTTAAAACATATCCCTGTACATGTGTATGCTAGGTTGTAAACGAAATATATGCCTACATTTCTGTTGTGACATATGTCAATGCGAAAAAAAAATATAAACAAAAAAAAAAAAAAAAAAACACCAAAAAATAAGTAAATAAAATTGATAAATAAATAACTAAAAAATGATTATAAAACAATAAAAAAACACAGTCTGGTTCTTACAAAAACACTATGATTGCTTTTTATAGACATGCTAAAGTATTCCGTTAAGTACACGATGTAGCAGTTCATTTTGAGAGTATTAATTACAAGTGCCGGTGTATTTGCCGGTGTATTTACCTGGAAATATCAATAATTGTACACCATTTTCTTATCGTAACGTTAATTATTGCTCGTGTAATGTATAAGGACTAATGTTATGGTGATAAGACATATAAGACAGTGTACAAATTACCGTAGCAAACCGCAAACATTAGCCAGGATTTGATCCCAAAAATAGAATGTTTTCATTAATCATAAATGTAACACAGATAACTTAAGATATATTATTTACATGTATATTAGCTTTTTTTTTTGTTTATTTTCAAAAAGCTTTGTTTTCCACAACTATACTCATCTTGATACTGTATATTTTAGTACCTGTTCTGTGATATATTATTACCTACCACGGTGCAGTCACGAAGTCATTTCTACCGCTGAAGCCGATGCTAGGGGGGGGGGGGGGCGTGAGAGATATTGCACCTTACATCATCTGTCAGAAACAGGTACGATCTAACATTTCATAGCTTCGGAGCGGTAGTCTCTTTGACAGATATTTCAATTGCATGTATCTATACACTTGTAAACATATATTTTTATTAAATTTTACTAATAGATAAAACAGAATAAAGTGACGAAAAAGTTAAAAACGTACACTGTTTTTTTACAAATGTTTCTTAAATTGATATTTTAATATTTAAAAAACTATTTTGTTCATATTACTTGTGTATCAAACGATATGTTTGTTTGAATCTCAGTTAGAGCTAAAATCACTCATCGTCCATTCACATGTAACATAATTAACAAAATTGCAACTGATTATAAGAATATTTACTTTTTCAAGGTATGGCCTCAATTTCATTTAGAGTAAAAATAAAAAAACTAATCAATTTTCATGATTATGGTTTATTTACATCATAAAAAAACATTTTTCAGTAAATTGATGAAACTATCCAAGAAGAAATATAACGCTTCTGTTGAATAATCAAAATCTGATTTAGTTCCCTTCACTGACACATTCATCTTTGTAGAACCTCATTTCTAGTAGTCCATTGAAACAGCATTGAATTTAATATCATGTCCTGATATAGTGAATGATGTGTTTTACAGACGCAGATATAGCTTAATCAGAATTAAGTGTTCAATAGGAATTAGATTAATACCTTCATTTCATTTCCGACTTTGGGAAAAGCTGTCATTCAATCTGTCTGTAATGTAATTAAGCATGGAGTTTACTGAAACAGAATTTTGTTCCCTGCTTGAGAGACTTACATACATCTTTTTATGTTTTGTCAGATTTTAGGAAATTGAGCATGTAAGAAAAGGCGACCAAATACTTGTTACAACATGGAGATTAACATTTTTTCTGACTGGGGAAATAAATTTTAAAGGTTTGCCAGCTATACAACAAAAATACATTTATCTTTCGTTACCAAATCTTATGTAAAATGACATGATTGTTTTGATGCTACATTTAAGACATACTGGTTTTAGTTGTGGTCAATAGATTGCGCCAATCACTCGGAGGTAGATTTATTTCAGATATAAATAATTACAATGTTTAAGTTCTGGCGTGTTTTATTTTAAATAATCGTCCGGTAGCACCTAGGTGAAATGTTAATATGTAAATTCACGATAACTTAAAAGATATCCGGTCGGTTAAAATATTAGTTGTATTATGATAAATTACATTTGATCAATTTCTTTTATGAAGTTATCACGTTAAAAAATGACCGTTTCATTAAATTTACCATAAATTTAGAATGAATTTAAATTAAGAAATACACCGATGTGTAAAATACAATTTTACGATAGAGGTAAAACTCATTTTCAGAAATAAAGACGCCATTTACATTTTTATCAACAATATTTTTTATGAATGATTGGTAACAATTAACAGTAAGAGTCCATAATGTAATCAATTCTCAAACGATTAGAATCAGCATATTCTAAGTTGTATGACACCACCACCACCACCACCACCAACAACAACAACAACAGCAGCAAAAACGACGACGATGATAATAATAATAATAATAATAATAATAATAATAATAATAATAATAATAATAATAATAATAATAATAATAATAACATCTGCAACCACGTTTGTTACTGAATGACTTTTAATTTGTATAAATCACCGTAAATAAAAATAAATTGGTCGTTTACAATATTGGACACATCCGACATTTTGACTGATTTATCTTGTTATATTTCAAATTAGTCTAAACGCGACTGAAGACGGACAGTCCCCTGGGTTTTAGAGTATGTCACATAATAATTCATTAGCTCATTAGTTGACTTCATATAATAATAGATTGCGTGCATACTTCTATGTCATAGCTTTTCACTTTAATGTAATGTTTCATTACATGATGAGATGGAAGATCAATATAAATATACATTAAAATGACAGAAAATTACATTTTATCAATAATTATGAAAACTGATACTTCATTAATTTCAGAAAAAGAGAATGCACAAAATGTTTAGAAATTTATGCTCAACCTATATCTCTATTCACCTTTTGTTGAAATAAAAGCGTTTTATACAAAGTAGTAAACTCCATTAATCATAATATCTGTTAAGGCAATGCTGATTTTTCTGCCTTCTTTAAGGAATATAATGCTTCTGGTAAGTTATATTATTATTATCATCATCATCATCATCATTAATATTTCTGTTATAGACAGATAGGTTTTAAAGTATAATTATGTATCTCTTCTTTCTTATCGACATTGAGTTTATTGTTATATTAAATTTTATATAATCAAACTCATGCACTTAATTTACATCAGATATAATTGAAACTATCTCTTTTAACATGTTTAATAATAATGTCTTATGATTTGCAATCATAGAAGTATGTATGACAAGAGCAATTAAAATTCTCCTATGTACAAGATATTAAAATCTGAACTTATTCAAAAGGTTTCTTTTTCATTTTAGTTGTAAGAAACAATGCTAAGCTAATATTTAGCAATAATCTAGCAGTAAAGCAGTACGTAATGTTGAACTATTCCTTCAGTTTATACGATTAATGGCTTTTATAAGTATAGCATGAAACAATTTACAATTTGTAGACCAATAATATTTTTATGCTTAAAGCAACTTACAAATGCTCGATCTTACTGACTAAACTGATAAAGGCCATGAACAGTTTTAAAGCAAAACGGAAAAACGTCATTTGTGAAATTACGATTGAGTCCTATCAAATAGAATGTTTTGGTTGAGTTATACGTCATTATCAATTATTGATCCATTGTCATTATAAAGTCAATTTTTCAAACACTAATAGTGAAAGATGAACATAATATCGCTTTAACAAAATAAATGAATTGTATAATTCTAGCATAACGAGTATGACACAAATGAAATTTTATATCAATAATTAAGTTAAGTAATTAATACTTAATTGATTTACCATTTTAATAAATGTGTTGAAAGCGATGTTGGTGACTGATTAATTTAAGCCATGCTATATGAAAAGGTCATTACGTAACTACCGACAAGTATAGAACATATAAACATATAATTGTTCCTATATGTCATTGGTCGTAAAGTCAGTAATATAACATTATTTATTAAATATAAAGTTTATATATTGGCACTTTGTCAGTTACTTAAAATGTCATTTAAGAAAAATACTTTAAATTAATAAAGTATAAACAAAACTATTATTCAATTTTAACCATTGTTTTATTAGCTTTGGTTAACAGTATAGTATCATATCTCAGCCATATACTACTTTTATTAAAAAAGCAAGACATAATGGAATCACTTAAAAATCACTGCCCGATCCAAAACACTTTAAAGTGGAATGTAAACAGCAATGACTGTCTTTGTTAAGAATACCGATCGAATGTTCCGTCAGAATGCACTTTCAATACAGCTATTCATAATAAAGTATGTTTAAGATTGTGTAACCCAATGTCAACAAACACATAACAAGTGTTCTGTCGATACATTTAAAAGCAACCGATGCAATATTTGAAGAGGGTTTTTCTTCTGGTAATACAATTCCATGGATTTGTAACTGGTAAATTAATAATGTTAAGGTTTTTGTTCATCTGGTATGTTATCACGGTTGATGAAGCAAAAATGTCCTGCAACATTTTTTTTAATTTTGTCGCTTTCTTTATTTCTCTCTATTTTACTAAAACCTTCTTAAACACATTGTAATTTCAAATATTGGTTAATTTAAATAAATTGCCTTTGATGACGTAACAATTCATAAATATTATCAGAAAATAATTCAGAATCGGTAGGCAATTCAATACGTTGCAATTTCCCAATTATTTCATGTTTATTAACGTTCTAATTCTGTTATTTATAAAGCTGAGTATGACTATGGAAGCAAAAAGAAACAATTCATAATTTGATAGTATTTAGTCTAGATTTTAATTTATTTAGTTTGTATCATTAATATAACACGTGTTGCGATTAAGTATTATAAAATGATTTAGAATATAATGTTATAAAATTTAGCAAATTTGATATCATGCTGAGACATTTATTTGCGTCATTGTGCTATTGTCAAAACGAGGCTTTCTTCCATTTGTCTGTTATCGGTATACAATGGCCTTTTTATGAATATTGCCAAAATTAAGCTGTATACAGCTAATCGACCACTGTGCTTGATTCCAGTACTCTTAGTGCTTTGGTTGTTATATTCTCAACAAGTAATTAAGTACACTTTTACTACACACTATAGGAGCTCTAATTTAATTACTATCCCCTTTAGAAGCATGTGATAATAACTTTCAATTAAATCTAAAAGAAGCAGTTTCCTATTTTGAAACTGAAGTTAAATTGCAGCAATTAAATGTTGGTGAAACACTTTATTTTGGAGCTAAGTGCTCGTTAAAACAAATATAGCAAAAGTGAGAATTTATTATGCATAAAGACAATACTACATTTAACATAAGGAAGTAAATGTTATTTTTGCCAAGAGATTCAGATAATTATATCAATAAAAGTAGCAATATCTAAGCATTTTGCTTACTTAAGCTGTAATGTATCATTACAATACACTGTCGTTTGTTTTTATATTTATTGAAAAAAAAAAACACGACCGACAAAACCAATATTTTGAAGTAGATTTAAGTATTATGGTTAATTTAAATTACCAATGAATCTAATAAGAAACACCAATAAGTAAAAGAACACTTTTTTATTCTATATACTCACTCGACTTTGTCGCGTTGTCAATTACAAACATAACATAACTTTTCACCAGTACGAAACGTCATAGTAACTTATGGATAAAGAATCATCAGCATAGTTAATTAAAAATAATAACAGCAAATAAACGTTTATTTTGATCATTAACTATATTGTATATACCTGCAAAATATCTCATTGGCTTCGAAAGCAGTGACACCACTTTGTGCTTTCATATATAGAATCATACTTTGTTATGATATTTATCTTTTCTCTAAAGTACTATTTATAAAATCCTTGACTATTCTACTATCAACATCCAATTATTATAAATTGTACCATATGAGAATCCAATATATTGCCATATTGGACACTGAAGTCCAATATAATTATTCGATATTGGCCAGTTAGGTGCGATTGACCTTTCTGGTTAACGAAAGAGCTACCTCTTTCGGAGGTATACTGTAAATCGCTCTATCGCTACTTCCGAGCTAGTGCAAGTCGCTAAAATCAGGTGTGTTATATATTATTCGGAGAATGCTGTGACATGTAGATTTGATTAAGATTTCAAGAAAACGTAAAGTTGTTATAATTGTGTTTGTTATTTGTTTTAACAGTTGTTCAATGAATTTACCACAGTTTTTATGTACTGATTATGTCTAGCTTAGAGTTAAACCTTGTCCATTTAAAAACGCGGGACATACATTTGAATGACTTCATCGTTTTCCAACTTGCTTTTTGACCTTTCATGATTAAACATTGGCTATAAAGTCAGTTAAATCGTTTTCAATTTACATTTATTTTGTTGCAAATATATTTTTTCTGTACAGTGCTAGAAGCAAACTAGTTGAACTCAATCTAACCGATTCTATAAAGTGCAATCTACTGCTAATGTTAAACTTAAAATTACTGTTCTTATTATCGATATTTTGATCAACGAACATTACTTCAAATTAATATTTTGCACTAACATTTTATCTTTTGGGAATTACATCTATATCATTCTCATAGATAACGTGTTCAGGGGAAATCATAAAATGCTCGATCAATAATTAATATATTGTAATAATATCAAATCAGTTGCTTTTGCTGAATGAACATTATTTTTACATTAAATTATTGAAACAAAAAGTACACTGCTAATGACATTGGGGATTGTTAAAATAAACCAATTGCAAGGTAAAAGTTAAAGATATGCAAATATATGATAAAAATATATTTAAAAAGTGTTATGATTAATATTTTGGCTTTAATTTTTTTTCGTTTATTTTCTTTTTAATATTTCTTTACAAACCATACTACGGAAGAGTATACTGACCCTCCTTATATATTTTATATGCCTGTTTAAAATACGACGATACATGATAACAACATAGTTCGTAATGTTTTTTTAAAAATTATATAATTATATAGTTCATATTGATCTTTTCTGTTTTTTGGCTACTATACTGTTAAGGATACGTATTATAAACTTAAGTCTTTCTTAAGACCTTACTTTTTTTTTCTTCTTTTCATTGAAATTCTACCTCAAGAAGCAGACGTTTTCTTCGAGAAAACGCTTTTATTTATTTATTTGAAAACAGTATGTTTTCGAGGCATTGTTTGTGTGACATATATAGAGATGATATAATCATATGTAATATATATATTCTTTACCTGAGTTTTTAGCTTAGATGATGTTTTATATGTTTCCTAAAATAAGTTGATCGTTATGATAACACGCTTGCGGTACACGAGTATTATATAAAATATTATAATTTATCTGATATATATTATAAATATATAAATGGTATTGAAACTTTGAGTAACTTATACTATAACTATTTCTTACATCTTTTTCAATGATTATACATGTTTTTTTTTTATATCAAAATAATAATTTAATTTATAAATTCATACATATTTTTTCATGAGATTCATATGATAAAGGCTAAAGTGTACATCTACTGTATGTTAAGAAGAACATTCTGTTCTCTTAAATTTCCAAATATCATCGACGAAACAATGCGTATTTGTGTTTTATGGTGTATAATAACAGATAAAACTCTGCAAGATCTATTTCAGATATCATATAACTTGTCAATTTTTTAAAGATATGTTTTATACAAAGGTTTTTTTTTCTTGAAGGCATAAAAAATATATAAGGGGGGTCAGTATACTTTTCCGTACCATACGCTTTGAAAAACAATTACGTAGAATATGTATAATGATATAGTTTTTTTCAAGAAATACAATACATCTATACGACCTGTTTCATATTCCACTTACTTCAACACATTCATAACACAATGCTTGGTAGAATTTATAATAAAAAATTGTACTTAAAGGCTTTTGTAAAAGAAATCGAAAACTAGTTAATATATTCTAAAGGATCTATTTATCACGGCGGAAACACATTTCAAGCTGTCCTCTGAAACATACTGTTGAAGCTAAATACACTGAATAAAGTTGACTACAGCAATAAATCAAATGTACTGTAGTTATTAAATGGATAATATGTTTTCAATCAAATATTCAGCTTGATCGGAATTAAGTGTTCAATAGGAAGTAGATTAATAACTTCAATTCATTTCCGACTTTCTGAGAAGCCGTCAATTAATCAGTATCTGTGTGTAATTAGTTTTAAAAACCAAAATGGGCAAATCATATCTATTTCTAGTTAATTGAAGATGAATGTGTACTTTTATGAAATAAAGGTACTTAAAAATTAAGATATCAGTTAATTTATTATATACATCTTTAAGATCAAATTCATCATTTTCTATAGTATTGTTTTTTTATTATTTTATTATCGAAATTGAACAAAAACAAATATTCTAAGAAAATGTTTTTATAATAACACTCCCCTTCAAGAAAATCGTGCGGTTTTATTGTCGCCAGTAATGTTAGGGAAAGTAATAATGACAATATAGATTTAATTAAGAAAGACTTCTTTAAATGCTCCAATATCTTAATTCATATTTCGGACTAATAATAAATATTAATTTTACATTTTTTCTTCCTGCAAACTGACACTTGTCTAGTGTTTTCAAATGACAAGCTGATCAAATAAAGGACATAGCGCACCTGATTAACATGACGATAGCGTACTGAGAAACAGGCCGATAGTTGTTCCAGCATTTTTGCGTTTCTAGGAAATTTAGTTTCAATAAAGTACAATTGTTTTGTCTGTAGATCACGTGTTTGGAAAATGTCGCAACCTGAATAGAAACATACATATGTAGTTTTAATCAAACATGTCAGAAAATGTTTATATTGCATATCCTGTTGTTTTCTTTATTCAATACTAAACTGATTTTAAAGGTAAAGAAGGTAGTTGTTAATCAGATTCCAGCGTGCATGATTGTATTTACAATGAAATCCGGACGTAAATTTGACACGACTGGATTGAATAAATTCAATTAAAGGTTACTCTATTTTTGTACACAAAGATAGTTTTATGTTCTAGTAAATAATTTTATAAACCTAACTCATAATTCGATTTATTCAACACAAATTCTAGATTATATGATATGTAAGCAAGATCAAAATTAAATGTTTATTCTGTCAATGTAATACAACAAAATGTCGTACTTTAGATACTGACGAATAGATGATAAAATTTAACCATTGGTCTTTTGTAATTAACAAAACAATACATCAATGTGTATCTTATTTCAATCACTGCCCGACCTGTGTCAAGGCAAAGTGGTCTGTATACAACAGTATTGGCAGAGAAATGTTTGTTCCGTCAGAATATACTTTCAATAGAGCTTTTGTAATGGACTCATTCCAGATCGTATTTACTTAATGTCAACAAATTTAGCACAAGCGTTTCATCGATAATTTCAAAATGCTAACATAAAAATATTCATATCTTTATTGCAAGGTAATTTCGAAATATCGTTGTTGTGCGAATAATGTAATCTATTGTTCTACATATATATTGTTTACTCCTGGAAAAAATAATAAATTTCTCTATTCCTATGAGTTAAAATAGCATAATACATGTAAAGCAAGTTTTGTTCTCTTTGTAAATTTATTCATCAATAAGAAAACAAGTTTTCATTTTGAAATGTTATTTATAAAAAACCATTTGATAAAGAGAACACATATCGTTTTAATGAATTTATACAGCAAGTTGTTTGCTCTTAATGGTTGAAAATACAGGATCAGATGTTTTACAAATGAAAATGTATACACGTGTTTTATATGATGCTCCTTTCGTTCAGATTACCTTCTTTTGGTTCAAGGTTATATGTACGTCATCCGATTTCAACATCAACAATTGATACAGTTGATACATTGTATCTTATTTTTTTGAGTTGATTTCAGCTCAGTATCCAATAAAACTTTCGCCCCCTCAATTTCGACAACAAAGTAATTAAAAGCATGTTCCCGATCAGCAAACATAGTTTCGTATTTCCCTAATGTGCGATTAAAGCTTACGAACTGTATCACGATTGGAATCACAAATAAGAAAATGATTACATTATCAGAATGGTTGTCAATCACAAAAACTGTAAATCACTTTTATTATTTACACCACTTGTTTTGTAATATAAAGACTTTTTCACAACTTGTGTCTTAGTCATCATCAATTCTTTATATTTCTATGAATTAAATCATGATGAATTATTCTCGATACATTTAATAAAATAATTATTTGAAGAAAAAAATGGAGTCATTTTGTTAACCTTTGGCATTTTTGCTTTTGCCACAACTTTACTGCATTTAAACAACACATTCCATAGTAAAAGGTATAAAATAGCAGCACAAAAAACATGATTACAGAAAATGACACACTTTTACATTCTAATCTTGTAACATTTAAAAAAGTTGTTTCACAAATTGCATAATATATATTCTTCTATAAATATAAATTGTTTCTTTTTGATTTCGCATAAATAAGGTTACAGACTTAGTGTTTAGTTGGCCATATTTAATAATATCTCTTAATATATATTATATTAACATTTTATAGTTTGAACATATTAATACAAAATGATATTCGTTATAAGACTGACATCACAATTTCTTTAATTTTTTGGTTGGTTTCTTTCTGTGTCGTCCACGTTTAACTGGATGCCCGAAATTTAGATAACGCCACCCTGAATTTTGGTCCAGATATCTTTCAAATTACAAAATATTGTTTGAAGAAACAAAATGTATCTGTTATAGAATAATTATTTTGTGCGGAGAAAGCAAATTTCGTTCTGTATTAAAAAAGAACAAACATAACTAAAGCTAATTACATTAATTTATCTTCATATACTAATCTTTGTCCATATCGTTGCTAATTGTTTTCGATATCTCAAGCTTGTATTGTTAGATTGTTGCACATGGATTAAATCAATACATTACTCTCTGATATATTTTCAATTTATCAGTTTTTATTAACTCATTGTCTTTAGAGACTTCTGTCTTTATGGCAAAACCGATGATAATATTTTATGAACCTACTGATAATATGATTAAAAATTAATTGTTTTCAAAATACACATTGATCGATTAATTATATATATTTACGCACTGAATGTTTGAACCTAGAATATGGATCCCATAGAAGTTAAAAGTTAAGGTAGACTAACTTGTATAGTATGAACTACCGAAAGCCTGCAAACAATTATTCAATTGAGCACTGTCTCATGATTTAATGTACACTTTGATTAGACATTTTTCATTAGCTTTAGCTTAATCAATTCCTCAAGGAATAAACCTCGACAGGTAATATAAATTCATTTTGTTGCTTTAACTGTCATTGCAATAGGTATAGGTAACTAATATCACGTACATATTTTACCTGATTTAATATACACTCGCTAGCAAGTGATTTCACAATTTGCGTCTTAAAATATCTTCATGGCGGTTTGATTCCGTATTGCCACATATAAAACAACAGCCAAATTAAAATCAAACTTAAGAACACTTTTTAAAAAGTAATCTTACTAATAAACTGATTTTATTAAAAAGTGCTTACATGAATTTTAATGGAAACAATTTAGTGTCATCTATGGTTCTGTAGCATTGCAACAAACAATCGGTACTAGAAAGCAATCTATAGTGTCTTAATAGGTCGGATCATGAATTGTCCGACAAATATACAATTCAGTCGGAATAAAGAGCTAAAGAGAAATTATATGGTTGCATTCGTTTTATTTCCGATTTTCCTAATGTCCTTCATTCATTTACTTTGTAATTCGTTCTATTAAGCACAAAAATGTGAAGTCCTTGTAGCGATTCATTTTCCCTGAACTAAGAATAAAATGTTATCAAAGACTACAGTTTATTTCAAACAATTTTATAATCAAACTTACTTATGTTGAAACGGTTACTGGATGAACAATCAAATGAAGTGTTTTATACTTACTTTAAAAAGGTTATTGGATGAACAACGAAATGAAGTGTTTCATACTAACTTTAAAAAAGGTTATTGGATATACAATGAAAACGTTTATTGATAGTTTAATGAATGATCAAAGTCAGCAAAAACAATATTACCCTACCACTTATCTAAACAATCTACTGAATGAATTGAAAATTTCATTTGTAATCTAGCTATGAATTAAAATAAAACTCACATGACAATACACGAGTAAGTTTACATCCTTTATCCAATTTTATGACTATTACCAATCACAAAAACGCAATGTCATTTAATTTTTTAACAGCGAACTTTCATCTCTCAGGTTTCAGTTATATATGACACTAGCAGAGTGTTTTCAAATGGATCACTTAATTGATTATGAGAATGACGCACCTGCTTCAATGATGGTGTATTGCAAACGTGGAATAAAGCCGATATTTGTTTCAGCACTTTTGCGTTTCTGGGCAATTTGAATTTACATTATTGCTACTATTATAACCTTCATATTTTCGCATCTTGAATATGAACTTTTACTCTAAAGCATTTAGCAGACATGACAGTTAGATCAATGTTTATAACAGAACTATAGTTATGAAAATAGTCTTATTTAAAGATATACTATCCTTATCTCCTTGGAAGGTACTTGTATTAGGTAATTTTAATTTATTTATATATAGATATCTATGAAATTCTTATTGGATGTGTTGAATAACAAAATATACAAACTATGGTTTTGGAAGTGGCATTTCCGATTACTCGTCAAGTTAATTAACCTATAGTGTGTAGAGTTTAAAAACCAACATATCTTCCCTGTGTGCACACAAAACATGTATACATTATATTTCAAAAGAGACTGATTAGCGAATAACAGTATTATCAAATATTAAATTTGGTCATTATACATATATTATAACATTTAATAATCAATAAAAATTAAAGAATGGAAAAAATATAAACAAACACACAAACAAACGTTGGAATGATCTTATTTACCAAATAATTTATCAAATTTAATTTAGAAATCAAATTGACAACAAAGCTACAAAAACAGAACCTGTGAAGCAAAGAATAACGCATTTTTATTGTAGAAGGAAACCATATGCAATCAATATGTTCAATATGTTCATCCTTAACAAAAATGGTTCACATGGCAATAAAAATGTGATTAATATAATAGTATGATTAAACGTTAGTCCTGTTAATAATCAGTAAATTACCAAATTACGTACTTATATGATGTGCCTGCCTTTGTTTGCAAATGGTCAATTAAATGCAAAATCCAAAGAGAGCCTAAAAGTACACGTATATAACACATTGGAGGAACTCGAGTAAATTATATATATATACAATAGCGTTATCATATGTCTGCAAATACATGTAAAAATAAAGTATTACCTTTAGTAACTTAAGAATCCATTTTGGAAGTGAATAAGTTCAACCTTTATATTTTTTTAATCTGTCATTTTTATAAATATAATGACCTTTGTGAAGATGTCAACGAATAAAATGCCAGTGTTAGACTGAAATATATTCAATAAACTTGAATTTTAATTTAAGACTATAGTCAATTACTATCTTAGATCTGATCAGCCTGACGGCGCATTTATTTGAACAAAGCAAAATGGTATCATTTGAAAATCACTGGCCGACTCGTAACAAGGCAGAGTGGTATGTAAACATTAATGACAGACTCTGAAAGACTGGCGGTCGATAGTTACATTAGAATACACTTTCAATGAAGCTATTCAAGGAGGAGTATGTATTAGATTTTGTTTACATAAGGTCAACAAACCTTTCACAAGTGTTTTTGTCAATGCTTTCATATTCAGAAATTTAATACAGGCTGATAAATTCATCAAATTTCAAAATAATGATATAGTAATAATTAAATTTTATACGTCTTTATTTAAGGAAAAGCTTACAATAAGCACATTTCATAAAATGATATTTGTTTCTTAACTATTTGGCTTTGTATGAATTTAATTCAATTTCTATTTATGCTTCTTGAATATATAATTTGACCTCCAAATAAAAAACAACAACATTTTTTACAAAATAATACATGTCTGACATAACAGACATAGTTCATATTTCAGCTTTACATATAAAATTATATAGAAATCCTAAAGATTTCTCAAAACAGAAAATTGTAATTGATTGATAATGTTCAGGAGCTATAGAGGTAAGTCCTTGCTGCCGTTCATGTTTTTAAATTTTATTTAATGCAACATTGATTATAGTCTTTTTATCCTGTACTGCAATCTACATAATGTAGCTTTCGATATTCTCATAAAAAGGATGCATTGGAAATGAAGATTTTTATTCCCTATTTGACAGAAGATAAATCATCATAAACAACACATCAATTATTTGTTATGCAAAAACAATTCAAAGTAAGCGTAAATTATGGTCAGACCTTTGTTCAATTTAACACATGATAATACAAATCAATGCATATCATAATGCTTTAAAGGGGCAAGTATTAGGTAGTTAACCAGCATTCCAGAACTTTAACTATTAACTTATATAATTATGGTCATACAAGGAAAGAAGAAAATAAAACATATCAGAACTACTTTGCCTCTTTTGAGATAATGTAAGTAAAATATTATTTCCAATCAAATGCGATACTGTTTTAATCAATCATTCAGTCTTACATATAAAATGAATAAAGTCTTATGTAAGTCACTGAATATTGTTTTAAATATTTAACTATCGTATACAAAATTTTATCCGAGAAGAGTATGCAGCGAATATGAAGAAATTAATTATAATCATGCAGGATTATCGTATACAACTTTGATCATTTATTTATTTGTATGTAGCAATACACTTATGTAAACCTGTACACTTGTTTGATTGAATTATTGTTTTACGATACATTCGTTAGGACAAACGTTAGTGGTATCACATAAAAATCACCGACTGAATCGTGTAGCAAGTCAAAGTTGAATGTACACAGTATTGGCAATCTCTGAAACGATTGTTCCGACAGAATGCAGTTTCAATAGAGTCATTTACGAACGACATAAAAGACTCTTTTCTAGAGTATGTTTGCTTAATGTCAACAAATATAGCGCATGTATTTCGTCATAAAATTTGAATAAGTGCATGAACGGCTTAATCATATTGTAGGAGGTTCCTTTTTGTAAATTCTGCCTCTAAAGACATCTTTTGTTTTCATTACAATATTAATGATACTACTTCAAAATACATTCTTCTTTTTTTAATATGTGTAAAATCGTCATGTTACTGATATTTTATTTTTGAAAACACGGACTTTTCTACATTAAATTATTTAGTTATCATCACCCTTATTTCATAACATTTCAAAATTTGTATTAACTTCTGAACAATAATTTAATTATATCTCCATTTAGTGCAAATATCCATGAGACATTTTCAGTTGCATGTACGTTAAATTAATATTCAGGACACACAAACAAGATACAAAATAAGGTACCAGATGATTATATGACTTTAAGTTACATTATTCAAGTGAAATGAAAATAAATTTAAGTTTATAGAATTAGGATGTACTAATATGTGCAAGTTGGTACACACACACCGATTGTCTAAGGTAACTCGATCTCAATTTGACAACCTCTCAGTTTTACAAGCCCTCATAACTTTAAAGAAATGCTTTCTGATGTAGAACCCTTTGAAAAGCATAAGACAGGTTTCTTTTGTTGAAAAAGGTAATATATATAAAAACTATTAAAACTGTGATTTAATTCTAACAACAGCAAGAAATAAGTGACGTTGTGCAATAACAAGCCATTGTTGTGTAAATAAAATACTTACGAGTACTTATTTATCACTTGTCTTAATTATCCAAATGATATGTTCTGAAGTTAGCACCAAGATTCTTTGACTGCTTGTAAGTAAGGTATGGTATCCAATGTATTACAAATACAAATAAATAAAGAAAGAAAGAAAGAAAGAAAAAGAAAGAAAGAAAGAAAGAAAGAAAAATAAATAAACTTAATAATATATACTAATCACAGCAGCTTTTGTAATAAATGACGAGAATTTATAGACGCGAAACTTCTAATCAAAGTATAAAAATAAACCTTAATCAAGAAAAGGTGAAGTGGTTGCAGTTAAATGGAGAGAATGGCCATATAGACAATAACACAAATTCCTTTTATATAACTGTTTTAAACAATCAATGAATATATGTTATTAAAAGAAATTGCACAAAAAAAATCTGCAGCTTTCATATACCTCCCGATAGATTTCAATATCACGGGATTTAATACAGATATATCTAAACTATATCTTAGGAAAATTTGGTATAATGTTTTTAACTGTTATATAATAATGTTTCCGCAGTACTCTGTCTGTGGACAAAATATCATGCTGCAATATTAAATTTCAAGTGTTTGTCAATGGTTTCTTGAATGTGCCATTTGCTCCAAATCACATTTCTTTTGCCGTATCTTAATTATCTTCCTTCACATTTTACAACTTAAAAGTAATATTGAAGTTTATGTTGTTTGTTGTTTTTTATTGAATTGTGCGAATAGGCAACACTTCGGCAAATTCAATTGATTCTTAAGTACATCCTCTAGCAAAGGCCTAAAAAGATTATTAACTTAGATAGTGAATTAACAGAGATTTATTCTGTTTTTGAAATACAACACTTGATTCATTCAATATAACCATAATTATTAACACATTTAATTAGAATGATACTCAAAATAAGTTATAAAATTTTGAACGAATTGTTTAATAAGATTTCATGAAGAAAAAAATGTTTCATTTCAGTAGACAAAAACATGATCAGGGCTTGAAAGTAATCTAGTGTCTTTAGGCATTGAATCATCTTGTATCCGACATATATACAATTTAATCAACAGGACTTATAGTAATGCCTTATTTTAATGTCCGATTCTCACTGTGGCTTTCATTCAATCAGTTTGTAATTTCATTAAGCATTAACACAAGGATTTGAACACTCCCAAGAGCGAATTACATCTATTTTCTTCTGGATATAAGACGATGAAACCCACGATGGCTTTAAAAATTAGATACAGGCACTTAAAATGTCAAAACAATATCAAATTAGGGAAAAACATTTAAATGATCATGGTGATTATGATATATGTAATCAAAACATGTCATCAATGAAGTTAAACAGCAAAGGTCTGCCTTCATATTCTGAAAATATTATTAAACACACCGCCATTTTAATTAAGTATATACTAGTTTAAATCATGACCCGGCTATCACTTTGGTCATAACTCACATGAAATTTCACGAGACAGGTTACATCATTTATCCTGTAACTCCTTAGTTACTGACGTGTCTTTCCATCGCAATGGCATTTAATTGTTAACAGCGAACTTTCATATCTCAGGTTTCAGTCATAGATATAATGGCTCTAGCCGAGTGTTTTAAATGGATCATTTAATTCATTATAGGAATAACGCACCTGATTCAATGACAGTGTATTGCTCAGCTAACATGAGGCCAATTTTTGTTTAAACATATTTGCTTTTGGTACATTTACCTTTGGAAAACTGTCAATGGAATGCCTCCGTATTGACCAATCTATAATTAAATATTAAATGACCTTTGGCCATTAAAAAACACAAAAAAACACACACACACTTTTCTGCTAAACGCCAATAGTTTTCTGTCATATAAATACTATATCATTATAATATCTTATAAGAAATTATTCTTAGAAAATTTCGTTTTTTTTCCTTGACAGACAAAGTATTTGTCTTACTACTTATATTTACTTTATAATTAAAAATGTATCTATATATGCAGATGTAAACATAGCTACCACTTATGTCTTTAAAATAATTCGGCTTGGCCTGACGACAATACATAGCGTATCATTTAAAAAATCACTGCCAGACTTGTGACAAGGCAGAGTGGTATGTAAACATTAATGACAGGCTCTGAAAGACTGGCGGTCGATAGTTACATTAGAATACACTTTCAATGAAGCTATTCTACTAGATTTTGTTTACATAAGGTCAACAAACATTTCAAGCGTGTTTGCCAATAGTTTCATATAGTTCAATGTCGTGTCAACGAAAGTGTCCACACGTGCTATTTGATACAGAATGAATTTAAATGTTGCATGTTCCTTTAAAAAATGCATTTAATTCTTTTATATTTTTTCTTATTCAAGGATAAGATTTTCTTTTAGAAATCATTTTTATCTGCAGGGAATGGAAATATGAGAATGTATAATAATATGTTTAATTTGTAATTTACGTCTTGGAAATATATGATTATTGAAAGGATATTGTTATTCTTTTATCAAAACGATAAATTTATCGATAGTTACTTCATTGCAAATATATACATAAGATATCAATAAATCATTAGGTTGAACTTTAAAATCTACTTATTGTGTGAAGTAATGAAATGAAATGAAAACAGTAAATAGCTATGTTAAATAAAACACTTTGTAACAGAAAGTGTACAATATTCCATGTCTGAATGTTCTTATTTTATTAACAGCCTTTTTGTCTCTAGGGAGCAGCCATAGCGTAAGACGGTATCGCTGATTATTTGAGACAGCTATCAATTCTTATAAACGAGACATCAAACATGTATATTCCCGCATGTATTACTGTATACACTTTTTTATTGTCCATTCTGTTTATAAGACATTGTCTATTGTTTTTCTTTACATTGTAATTTTATAATTGAATTACTGTCGTTCCGACCACTGTAAACTTCTTCTTGAAATATACTCTTAAAATACGCTGATAAGATTTATTTTAAAATTACTATCAACACAATACATTGTTTCACTATTGGTAGGGTGACAATCAAGCCATTCAGAAACTTGAACCCGGACCCATTTTTTAACAAGGGGTGTCATAATCCAAAATGTTCCAATATATTCGTAGTTTCCAAAACTGCCGGCATAAATTGGCATAAATTATGAAAAGTACCACTTAGTCGTTATTGCTTAATTTTAAGCAGTTAAAACAGATGCTTTTGTTCTTTTATTGCATTTTTGTATCAAATTCATGTCAGGAATGAAGTTTTATTACTTACTTTTAATTCAAAAGTGTTGTTTATAGTACAAAGCAGATAACATGTGACAAAAACGTACAAAAATAATAATTTTTAAAGATGTCCTGTTCATTTTCCCATGTTTTTCGTGCAGTTCAAATATACAAAATGTAAATTGTTTTATTATGTCTTATATAACAGGAAACACTCTTCTTATATAAGAAAAGGGCCGTAGAGTGTGTTTAATACATAGTTATTTTAGAGAACAATGTGTATTTCTGAGTGGGTGGGGTAAAATATCAAAATAATGTCTTTATCACAAATTAATTGTTAATAACTAATTATATTAAACTAGTTTATGAAACAGCTTTATTAGCTCTATTATTTTTAAAAAATGAAGTAATTGTGGAATAGAATAGGCAAGAATTGCAAACATTTTGAAGAGAAAATTGTTTGAATTAAAGAAAACACCTATATTTTAGCTCGACTATTCGCGGAATAATCGAGCTAATGCAGACCCATATATTGGCGTCGGCGTCACTAAAGTTAAGTTTTAACGTGTAAGCTGGTATCTCCATAACTACTGAAGTGAATGGATTGACATTTTATACACGTGTTCTCTTCTCTGTGACATGATTGACACAAGTCCCATAACTCTGATTTGCTTTTTTGCATATTTATGCCGCTTTTTCGACTCAGAAATTCTTGGTTAAGTTTTTGCGTGTAAGCTGGTATCTCCATAACTATTGAAGGGAATGGATTGAAACTTCACACACTTGTTTTCTGTGACTTTCTAACGTCACTGAACGTGATTGGCACAAGTCGCATAACTCTGATTTGCTTTTTGCATTTTAATGCCCCTTTTTCGATTTACAAAATTTTGGATAAATTTTTGAGTGGATGGCATTATTATGTATTTTACACAAAGCCCTTGTCTGACAATTTATGTAAAATAATATGTTTCCCTCAATAAAACATCTTTTTGAAGGCTTTGTGACAATTGTATGCATTCATAATAATCAAGCAGTGATTTACTCGATAAAACATCTAACTGACAAGTTTTTGTACCTTTTTGGGGACAATTTTATGTATTCATTTAGGTAAGCAATAGTAATACTCAACGAAACAACCTTGTGACAACTCTTTCGAATTGTTGAGCGTCGCTGTCCTCCGACAGCTCTTGTTAAATAATCTATTTGCACTTTCTCATTTTCTTACTTTTTAATGACTTTTTACATATACATGAACACCTATGTACTTTTTGTATATCCAACCAGTAAACATACAACTTAATTAAATAGATTGTGGCATTTCTTATTATGTTTCCTACAGTGATTGTCCAATTTACCATGTTTATGTGAGTAGGTGGGGAATAATGCATTTAGTGTTCACAATGTTGTAAATTTAAAGGATTTAAATATGACATAAATAACAAGCTGATATCATTAATTTTGCGTCACTACATCAAAAACATTTCAGATGTTTACGTTTACTGTAAGTAACAGAAGGTTTGCATGGTCAAAATAGAAAAGCATATTTAAAATATAGTGGGTATAACACTTAAAATCTTAAATACGCTATAAATACTATAAACAATTGATTTTGCGCAGTTTAATTATAACAACCAGTTTTAATTTTGCTTTTTCATATTGATTGTACATGTACCTAAATTAACATTTCAGAGATCCAATGTAATTCACTTTCAATGTAGAAATACTTTTCTTCAACTTGGTCAAATTAAATTAAACACAAATAAAAATTAGTTGAAATATTGCTTACAAATGCTTTTTATTCTTGAATTTCGTTAAATTTTAGTACCTTGTCTTATAAAATATAAATGAATCATTATCGTTTTTACAGGACACATCCTGTGTCTGTTAAAAGATATTTTTACATTAAAAATAGATACTTAATTTCTATATGTGACATGTATTTGATACAAAAATGCATGAAAAGAACAAATGCATCTGTTTTAATTGATTAAAATCAAGTAAAAGTAAGTAAGTTGTTATTTCTCTGTTCGCCACCATTTATGCCAATTCATGCCGACAGATTTGGAAATTACAAACGTTTAGGAACATTTTGGTATATGACATGTCTTGTTAAAAAATGGATCCGGGTAGCCCCTATAAATAGGCTAGTTTTTTTTTGTAATTACCACCCTACCATATCTTGCTACCATGAATTAAGGATAAGATATTTAAATCAATTGCATAATTATAATATGCCGTTTTAATGAATTGAGATCTTTCAAATATGATTAACAAAAGCAACAAGAACGCCATTAAATGAACGCATATCCCAACACATGATCACCGGCACAGAGACCAGCAGGACACCAAACAGGACTAGACTACATTTTTTCTTCTGCATTGAATTAATATAATTCACTTTTTTACCATGCAAATAGATGTCTCGTAATAATTTATTTATATAATCATACGATTTAAGCAATAAAAAATGATTTACATTTCATTATCTCTGCAAGATAACATTTTATTCATGAGTTGTAACGTCTTTAGACGTTGTCTTATCTTCAATTTGTATAATTAGAAACTAAGCTCAGAAAATGTAATATCAATAATAACTTGGCAGTAAAACGGCTATCCCTAGGGTGCTATTGCGACGTAAACCTTCCTTCTTATATGCAATCATATGTAAATCGCATTATTCAAAATCAATACAATAGCAGATCAGTATATAATAGCATGAACATTTAGATACATTTGCTTATAAACTAATACAGTTTGCAACTGCACTATGGTCAAAAAGCATAAAATTTGACATAGATTAAGTAAAACTCTTCAAAAGGAAAACTGTACAACACATAATATAAAATATACTTAGAAATAAATTAAAAAAATCGTTTATTTTTGCAGTTCTTAGCCAAATTTAAGAAGACAAAAAAAACCTTTTGCATTGCTCCTTATATTAGAATGCTATGACTGAGCATTCTTAAGGGTATGCAATTATACTGGATACTATCATTACCTTATCTACGTTACTTAACATCCATATTTTGCAACCAAGAACAATGTACATTTTTTATTGAAATATTTATTAAAACGACAATAAACGTACAAACTTCGTTTTAAATGAAGTAAAATTTATTATGTAGCTGTTGAAAATCAACAGTATGAATGCAGTGGAGACATTCCATCGAAAGAGAAGATGGATGTCTTTGTGAAATTAAACGTTACATTGGTATTGCGTTTCTTGTATAAACAGAAGGATATGAGCTGTCAATTACTTGTCTGAACATAATGGCGTTTTCTGAAGATAAAATACCATTTGTCAGGAAAACCGAGCATTGCGAGACGTTGTTAAAAGGTCCAATGTCAGAATATATATGTTTATTTCCTAAACAAAATGTACTGAGTGACTACAATATTGCAATAAGGACATCTTTGATGATATAAACATTGACCTACAAAGTATTAATGAATGGCAACAGTCCTTTTCTTGAATGAATTATTTAGAGGGCCCAACTTTTGAAAAATGGGTCATCCGTCTTGATGATTCAGAACTTATTGTGTTGCGTGTGTGTGCACGCGTGTATGTGTGTGTGGAGCCTAGATTGACCAAATTATTATTTTCTGTCGCTTCATATTAATTTTAAACATAATAATAATCATAATGAAGACTAGACGTTTCATTTATAAATAATGCATGACTCCGATAAAATACATTTTTTTAAATGACTATAACTTCACAAATTAACTTTTATGCACCTAGCATATTTCATAGTCATCTAAATTATTTTCATACCTTTCTATTATCCATTTTGAAAAATATAAATTCTGATAATTGAAACACTGGAAATTTTACTAAACACTTATGAACCACTTATTTTATTATTTATTTCCAAATAATGACACATGATAACTTGATAAAAGGTTGCAATTAAACCTTAATGGTAACCAATCCCTCTTTCAAGAAAAAAAATCTGTATTGCTGCAATTAAAGGTTAGTGGAAATTCTAATCTAGGGAATCTTAGTGCACGGTGAAACCAATACTTAAAACTAATACTTAAAAAGCAATTGTTCTGGAAAATTAACATTAAAATGGGTCTCTGTGTTACACCGCAATCATTATGAGATAGCATATAATTAGGTTAGGATTTTGGTTTTAAATTAAAACGATTCTTCGCATTTTATATTCAAAACATGTCACAACTGAATTGTGCTCCAAACGGTTTGTAATTGAACAAAAGTCAATCATCAATGTAAATATTATATTTGCATAGCATTTAACCTAGCTAATGCACAGAAAATCCTAAAAATAATGGTGATTTCACTAAAAAAACTCGGTGTTTTTTTTCTCTTTAGTTTTTCATTAATACGTTTTCAATTTGATGTTATTAATCTGGATTAATTTGGATTTACAAATATATTTACCTGTGAAGAAACTAACATTTATTTTTAAGATTAAAATAAGAACTTGCTTGATTAAGTTTTAATGTTTTTGTGAAATAACATTTCTACAAACTAATCGTTATTTTGTATATTACGCGAACACAAAAACAACCACACAATAATATATATATTTGAAGCTGTAAACTTGTGAACAATTTTCTAAAATAAACAATATATTTTACATATTGAATGATTACCATTTTCTTGCAAGGGGAGTAACATACCCATTTAGATACTCAATGATTGCACATTTGTTAATGTTGTTTGGTTTGCTTGTTATTTTATGCACTTTAAGTGTATAAAGTTATAAATCTGATGCAATTTTAAACAGTATACTTCCAAAATGCTTGTATGAAATAAATACTGAGTTGTCTTTTAATTTATTTCCATGTGACGGTATAGATTACATCACCTGTTGTGATCAGTTTTGGAAGTTAATGAATCCGTTCTTTGGTGACACACTATCTAGTTATGCGACCCTTGACTTCGTTGTCATTTGAATAAAGAATAATCTAACATTTAGATAGCCGTTCAAAATGATAAGAAGCAAATATACATAACCTGATTCATTATCTAAGATACTTTTGAAGGAAACAAACAGAAAAGTTTTCATGCAGTACTAATAAAGAAATGTATGATAATTCATAAACATAAACATTATGTTTGAAGATAACTTATCTGCAAGCAATCCAAAAATAATATATATGATATATAAAAAAGTAGATGATGTCTGCCGTTTCATTCTTTATTTTTTTTTGCCAACGTTCCAAATTGGTAAAGGAAATACCAACAACTCTCTATACAGGGACTATCGCGTGCAAGCTTGCAATCCGATAATAAACAACTAATAATGTTCAATAGTATTCACTCCTATAGAAGAAAGCCGCACTGTGCACGCGATGAATTCATTAATATTTATTAGTCTTGTTGATTAACTTTCCTGGGAAGGATGGCTACAATAACGTTGTTTTTCTTTCTTTTCTTTGTTTTTTTTCTTGTTTATATTTTTGGTCACAATTTGTTGAAGAAGATGTATATGTAGTCTATATTAAAATCTTCAAAAAACTATTCCTACAAATTGATACTATGTTGATTTCATATATACATTGTATATATATATGATCTATGCAAACATTCGGCATTTTTGACCCCGATGAAAAAAGCAACATTACACCCTTTATTTGTAATGTACGCAGATTGCGGTTTTAACGGACTTCGGCGTCCTTAACACTCATAATGCTAACTATCTTTTATACATGGAATTGTCAATCTTTGCATTGGACAAACTAGTCGCTTATTTAAGGAAACATTTCAAAATAAGTTTTATGTGAATAGCTAATATTATAGGCTAACATCAGACGGAATGGTTGAGCCGGTAGATCTTAGTCTGCACACGTCGCAAGGGGAATTTCTGTTGCCGTCATAGGTTACATATTTGAGCCGCGTCACAACAAAACCAACATAATGGGTTTGCGACCAGCATGAATCCAGACAAGCCTGCGCAACCGCGCAGTCTGATCAGGATACATGCTGTTCGCTTACAAACCCTATAACAAGTAGAGAAACTGATAGCGAACAGCATGGATCCTGATCAGACTGCGCGGATGCGCAGGCTGGTCTGGATCCATGCTGGTCGCAAACCCATTATGTTGGTTTTGTCGTGACGCGGCTCATTTTTATATTTTGTTTTGTTCAATTTAGGGTACTAATTTACTCATACTGTAATAAAACATGTATTTTTAATCCCGTTTCAATATTCTTGAATAAAAAAATGCGTCCTGACATATACTTTTGTTTAAAACATCCATTAACTGTGTTTGATTACCCCTGATGTGTTTTGGTATAGTTTTACCCTTTTATACAGCAAAATATATGTCAACAGTCTTGTTCTTAGATCATTGGAGTCGTTATGTGTTAAAGATTATGATTTCGTTTATTGTAAGTCTGGACCCATAAACTATGTTTTTAATTTCGATTATTCCTTCACTATGTTTTTCCAGTACAGTCGTTTAATAATAAATGCAAAAATGCAAAAAAAAAAAATCAATGCGCCTTTTAAACACAAATCGGGCTAACAGTCTCACAAACTATGAAGATTGGGTTGTTTCCTTGGAAAACCCCAATATTAAACGCATGTAATGAAGTATTGATATTTACATATAAAAAAACAACATTTTGCAACCATTAACTGTATAGTATTGTTAACTAAACTTTCCTGTTTCCTGTTTAAGGCCAATCCTAATGATGAATAATAATCTATATCTGTTTATAAATGGATCAAATTGGATGCCCTAATGTTTTGTCTGATGTTTCACAAGAAATCAGAATTAATAACAAAATACGAATCAGATTAATACCTTCCTTTCATTTCCGACTTAACGATTCATTTCATTCAATCATTTTGTAGGGTGATTAATGGTAAAGGCGCTTTAGGAAAGCACCTTAGGTAAGACTAATAACATAAAAGTCTCGACAAAATACAGCATGGGCATTTTCAAAGAAAACAATCCAAAGTAAAAAAAATGATTAAAAGAATGTGAATCATTTTATGTTTTTTAAAAAGTATCACTATGCATTCAATGCTGTAAAAGGTTTGATATTTTGATTAATTTCCATTTACATTGATGGCCGTTAATGAAATATACTTTTAGCACATAGTGAAGCAAAGGCGTCTGAATGTCTTGTTTTGAAGCACATAAATACAGTTCCACGCTAAATATAGTTTTTTTAATAGAAGAGTTGATTATATTCCATTTGTTAATTAGCAATTACAACCAAAATACTTGTGTGATTAAAATACAAGGTCAAAGTAACCGACACTTTTATATATTAATATATGTTGGTCAAACTCAGTCAGAATGGTAGCAAAAAAATAAAAAGTCACAAATTTGATAGTATACACTTTCTTGACACTATTACCAATAGATTTTAACATTTTAATTCTTAAGGACATTCTATAAAAGATTTTTATTGTCAATTGAAGAACAATTAGGATTAAAAAAAAAAGAACTTCAATGATGTATAAGCTTGGTACAATAAATCCTGTTTGTATAAATTCTAAAGTACTTTTATTTTTAATTTTGTTTACTACAATTCTTTATTGTTTATTTATATCATGTTAAAATGTAGTTAATACTGGTGTATCATTATTTTATACACTGCTGTTTTACTGCAACTTTTTGTATCATTTATTATGATCCTGCATATTGCCTAAGTACGCCAAATTATGTAATTGGATTTTGACGTCGTTGTTCTTGATGTCGTATGACGTTGACGTCATTTTATATCAACTCGTGTATCTGATGAAGACATTTTAGAATACATTTTAAATTTAAAGTTGAGTTGATTTCTATATAAAAATGTCAGAATTTATTTAATGCGTGTACTACCGTAGATGACAAGTCATGTACAATTACTTGTTTACAAACCGTTCTCTCTGAAATATTGGATTTTCGCAAATTTCCTCGATTTCACATAAGTTTAGAACAATTCTAGTGTTCATGTGATGAGATATTACAGCCAAATAAAAACAGTTCCCAGATTGTATAAAGAAAATCCAAACGTTTTAGTAATTTATTGGATCTTGAAAACAAATTACGTGTTAACGCCCGAAATATCATAAAGATAAATGTCTCCCAACAACTACATATCACAGTTGCATTGTTTTCTTTGCACAAATGAACGAAATGTCATTTGTGAATAATATTTCTATTCCCAAAGGTGTGCTTTCCGTGTTTCGCTAGTTGTTTTCTAAGAAATTGATGATTTTAACACATTCCTCAGCGGGCAATCAATCGTCCAAATTTACGAGAAAATGTTAGACTTTACGTGCATGACAAACTGTGTATAAAATGTTATTTTTATGTACTTTTGATTTGACAAAAATCAGTACAATTAAACGTTACTTCTTACGTCTTACATAATCAAATTCATAAAGTAAACGCTGTAATTGTTATTTTTAACAATGGTATTCTTTAAATTGTATTAAGCTATATATTTGCCAGCATCTGTTATAAAAAGGGAGTGTGACATGCTTTAAATCGTAGCTAAATCTGAGACTGCTTTAAATACCACCGGAATATTTTGTTATTACATATTACCGGATATTATTTTTGTATACTTTAACATTTATGTGTATTTAAATATTCTATGTAACAAACAATTCAACAAACAATCATTAGGTTATGACAACTACGAAATGTAACTGTTTTTTTGGAGTTTTTACAAAATATTTCATTATAATGAATTGTACCTTGTCTAAATGAAAATGGGTGAAAATTGAATTGTCAACATATTCGTTATATCTAAAACAAACTATTAAAAGAAAGAACTTGCAATATTACATAATATATCTTTCAAAGATATTTTCCATTCATTTTTATGTGTGTTGAACACTTAATATAATCTTAACATTCAGTTCAAAATGAAATAAAAGTAATAATGGTGTAATGTTGCTAATGATGACCCAATTACGGATTTTTTATGTCATATATTGTCATATGTTCAAATAAAACAAATGCTTTATTTTGTTAAAGTCAATTTAACTAAACACTTATATTCTAAACAAATACACATACTATGAATACCCAGTTTAAAAGAGGTGAGAATATTTGAAAATGCAATTATGTGTAATGAAAAATGTAAATAAAAAAAAAACAAAGAAAAAAGCATACATAACAGAATATGACTGAAGTTATTTCTAGACGGAATGTAAAATGATACAAAAGATAATTATTTATTTACCATTTACAATAAAACCCGAGGCAAAATTCGTCTAATATAATCGATGTAAATCATGTTATCTAGAGACCTTATTCTTCTTTCATCTTGTAATAATAAAATTACTGCTGAGAAATTGTCTGAAAGGGTTTGGTAAACCTATAACTTCCCAGTTTGCTGACGAGAAACAAATTGATTTCTGGAAATTATTATTTAATAACAATTGATCTAATCGGTGCTTTCATCGTAGAGAAAATAACAAACACGGATATTGTAACTTGTAATTATTACTCGCAAAGAACATTGTTTTGTTATGCTTATTTTTGCAATCACAATTAGATATAATTATAAGTTTTTTTCCTGGAGCAAATCAAAATCTATGAATCAATAGCTTACAGTTTCATTAATCCATCCATTATTAACAAAGGTAATAAAAACAGTGTCAGGCTTTCAAATTGAATTCAAATATTGAGATTTATCTACCATATTTTGATATTGAGTAGTTATTAATTTATCGATCTCATTGAGCTATTTTAATTGTTAATATCACAAAAGAGTAGATACTTATTTAGTTTGATGGTTATTTGTATCTTTTATTATATCTTTTATACTGTTTCCTTTGATTGTACAAGAATATCAACACGTTTATACGACGTGAGGGGTTTGAAATGAACCAATTGTTTGTAGATACTAAGGTAAATTTACATTTGTCAACGTGCCATATGATCAAACGCCTCAAAAGTTCAGTCTGCCACGCAGTAATTCTATGGATTTAGATACGTAACTATATCTCAAACTTGGTGACAGCAATTTGTCTGCACGCAATTTCGGAATTGTTCTTTATTATCTTGTATTAAGAAATTGCAGACATTTTCAAATCATATTAATTGTCACGCTATATAAATGCATAATTAATGATGTATAAATGTTTGTTTAAAGCACGAAGTCTTCAGGTTTTTCATAAAAAGACATCACCATCGACGTCGATGTAGTTTTGGCAATCGATATCAATTATTTCAATATCCTAATTTTGATTTTAAATCTATAGTTTTACAACTTTTTGTAACAAGTGTCAAAGTGTAAAAGGTGATATTCTCTATGTGATTCATGTTGCATTTATATAGAAGTTATTTCGTGAATTTCGTTCGATTTAGCCATCAATGTATTTTTTTTATTAACAATTAACGTGCTGAACTTCTAATCTTTATGCAGCTTTATGATGATTGCTTTTATAAACAAATGAACAAATCTTTCTTGAATATGAACTATACAATTAAAAATACCCTTTAAGTTTAGAGTACCGTTGCACACATGACCGCATTTGATAAAATGGATCTTCCGCATTCTTACATAATCTGTATCCAAATACAGGTTATAACGATGTGATTTGGTTCACAAAATATTGTGTTACCAGGACATGGGACACGTACTGTGATATTAATTTAAATTTTATCTTTGTAGACAAAGAAACCATTATAATAATAATTGAAAAAATGTGAAATTTTGGTTTCATATAATGTCCTTGTTGTTTGTAAAATTATGTTGCCCTGTTTCAAATGGTAAACCTGGTAAACTCATGTAAAATTTTTTAACAAGAATATTAAAATGTATGCGTATTCAAGTTTGACCAAAGTACTACAAATCGTAAACAAACCTTCTAAAGTTCAAAACCTCCTTTATATTCTGAATGAAACAACGTAGTTCGTTGCACCAAAAATGAATGTAACGTTTTTTCTGCAGCCTTTCCATACTTCAATAAATCACGGTCGCGTCTTCCAAGTATTCAGTTGTGGATGTTATAATTAAATCTTCTTAAAAGGCATTCAAATAGTTATAAAAATAGGACATGATGACAGTAACAAAGTACACATGTATCACTATCAGCTCTCTCTTGCACTATAGTGAAATAAAGGTTTTCTGCAGTTTTCACACCTGTAATCGAAATGCAAATCTTTACAAATTTTAAAGAAGATCTTAGGAATACATTTAATAACATGCAATTTTGTAGTATCTTCAAACACTCTCATGTATTCTACCTAAAAATATTGGAATATATGGTTGTTATCTATTTACCTAGGCTTTATAGTTTTTTCCCTTTTTCAAAAATTGTACAAAATGTATTCTTATGGATTATCTTTCTACTTATTTCTTTGCTTTCTTCTTTCTCTTGACCTGTCCGGTTGCGATGCTGTATTGGTTTCCTCATCCCTACATAAGCACTTTCCTGGCATAACATAACATAATGAATATTGACATAAATACATTTAGGATGAGGGTGGGCCTGTTTCAAAAAAAGCAGCAGAAAGTAAAAGGTGTTAAACATTTTACTCACTTTGAAATGCTCTGTTGGATGGGTCTCATTCTTTATCTCTGTGGTGACGTTCACAAAAACCCTGGACCAGCCTCTCTAAACTCTTCTTCTTCTTCAGGTGATACATCATATATGTCAAATTCCTCATTCCTTTCCCTTTCCGACTTTTCTCACTCATTATCATGTGTGCACTATAATGTGCAAAGTTTTCTAAAGAAAAAAGATATCGTGGAAGGTGAACTTGATCCGTTTGATATTATCTCAATAACAGAAACCTGGCTGTCCGCCGCTGTTGATACAGATTGCTTATATTTTCATAATTATTCTCCCCCTTTTCGAAATGACAGAGGTACGGACAATCATGGAGGTATTTTGGTTTATGTTAAAAACACTATCCCTGCAATTCGAAGATACGACCTAGAGATTCAAGGTGTGGAATGTATTTGGTTGGAGATTTTTCTTAAAAATAAGAAACTTCTTTTTGGTACTTTCTATCGTCCTCCGAATTCTTCCCCTTCTGTGCTCTCTCAGATAGAAATGTCAATCGGTCTCGCTTTTGACACAACTATATCTGATATAGTTATAACTGGAGATTTCACGTTACTCAGACAAGCAAAGCAGCAACAAACACAGAAACTTGCAGACAAACTTAAAAATGAAAATTTATCACCTTCAGATTTCTGGAAAATTCTAAAACAACATATATCAACTTCGACAAGAAATAAGGGTATACAAATATTAGAAGATAATGGAAACATTTTAACTTCCGAATATGATAAAGCCAACCTTCTTAATAAATTCTTTCATTCACAGACATTACTAAATGATTCCAATAAAATAATTCCCAACATGCATTTACATTCAAATAAACCACAGTTAGAAAAAATAGTTATCACACAGCAGGAAGTAATAGATACATTAAAGTCATTAACATTAGGAAAGGCAGCAGGTCCCGACATGATCAACAACAGAATACTTAAAGAACTATCTCAAGAATTGGCACATCCACTTTCTCATCTTTTTAATAAATCAATAGAAACTGGTAAGGTCCCATCTCAATGGAAACTGGCAAATGTCTGTGCTATTTTTAAGAAGAACGATCCCACTATTGCCTCTAATTATAGGCCGATCTCTTTACTAAGTACAATCAGCAAAGTGCTAGAACGTATTATTCACAAACACGTCTTTAATTTCTTCATATCTAATAACTGCATAACACCTTTGCAATCTGGATTTATAAAGAACGATTCAACAACCAATCAACTAGTTTCTATCTATCACACATTTTGTCAAGCTCTAGACGAAGGAAAAGAAGTCCGTGCTATCTTTTGCGATATTTCCAAAGCATTTGACCGCGTCTGGCACCGTGGTCTCATTCATAAACTTAAAGTAAATGGCTTATCTGGTGTTCTTCTTAACTGGTTTCAGGATTATCTTTCTGGACGCTCTCAGCGTGTTGTACTTTCCGGTACGTATTCCGAAGTCCTACCAATATGTTCCGGTGTTCCACAGGGTTCTATTCTTGGTCCTCTGCTGTTTCTTGTATATATTAATGACATTGTTGAGGATATAAATTCAACCATTCGACTCTTT